>NC_138771.1:405233134-405358134 GCF_965119305.1 Pelophylax lessonae | reverse complement strand
CCAACCGGTGCCAACTAGAAGTTTACAATGCTCATCCTTAATGATGAGACTCAACAAAACAATTTTCAAACAGAAAAAAACCCTCGAGGTAGACCACCGGTCTCCTCAAATTGCGGCCTGCAAAACCTTGCGGCCAAATGAGGCATCCGCCGATGCCGTCACACTCCTAACTAGACAGAAAATAACTGATTTGCTGAGGCAGAGAGAGAGAGGATATACCCTCTGGGACTGCCCCTAGGGTGTGGCCAGAGCTTTTTTAATTTCCTGTCTAGTCCTGCTCCTGCGGAGGTAACATAACCCGAAGGTGGTGTATCACCGAGGACTACGTCTGTCGATGAGCGCTAGAGAAATGCACTTTAATGAATTAAAAAAAAAAAAACACTAAACAGTAAAGTTAGCCCAACCTATGTATAATGTGAAAGATGATGTTACGCTGAGGAGTCATGAGGGGACCAATATGTTTATTCTAAGCAAAAAAAAATTGTGATTCTTATTTTATCCAGAATCGTGCAGCTCTGCTGGATACTCTGTTATCTACAATATTTGTAATACATTACCTGTTCACTAATGCCTGTTCCTCCATAGACACAGACTACTCTCAGTCCAAGCGGCTTGGAGAATTTCTTGCACTCTTTTGTTATTTGCAAAGCAAGCTCTCTTGTTGGAGTCATTATAACGGCTGAAAATGAGAAAGCAACTTAGCATTAACAAGATTTTAAAAGTTGAACTCCTGTAGTTCTTTTTATACACACACACACACATATATACGTAAACATATACGTAAGGGAAAGGGCACTGGGGGGCAAACTAATGTGAATTTATTTTATTTTGCATTGTATCAGTGTGTTTGGTGTGTTTTACATTTGAATTTGCCGCCGGTTCCACCCCCCCTGCGTACTTCACGTCGCAGGAGACAGAAGCCGGGGCACACAGAACATCGGGAGGAAGATCCGCCGACACACACCGCCGGGATACATCGCTGGATCCCGGTGCCAAGGTAAGTAACCCCTCTACCAGGATCCATCGATCTTCCTAGGGGTACCCCGAGTGTGGCTCGGGGTTACCGCTTTTGGCACTGAAATTTAACCCCGAGCCACACTCGGGAATACCGCTAGGAAGGTTGAAGGCTCTTTGGTCTTGCCCATGATGGTGGGTTTGACTAGAAGAAAGATTCTGTGGACAGGTGTCTTTTATACACATAATGAGTTGTCGTTAGGAGCACCTTCCAAAATTGACAGAACTAATATGTGTACCACATGAGCACATACTGTAGCCAGTCTGTGGGAGCCAGAATTGTTGGTTGGTAAGGGTTTACTCACTGAACTACAACTGAATTGATTCCATTTTTATCAGGTGTTTACTGGATTTTGGTTGATCATCATTTAAAATACACCCGTTCTAATGTTCGTGGTGATACCTCACGTGTGGTTTGAGGGCAGTTTACATATACAGGTGCGACGTACGTGTGTGTTTGCTTCTGTGTTCAGGCAGGCGGGGACGAGGGTGCTTTAAAATGGATGGTGGAATGTCCCCTCCCACCACCTGTAAAATCAATCAAGTGACTCAACAGCCGCTATGATTGTTTTTTACATTGCAGGGAAGCGCCAGCAGTAAAAAACTATATCTGTATTAGTGGTGCATCGAAATTTCGGCAACCGAAATTTTCGGCCGAAAATGGGCTTATTCCATTTCGGCCTAAAATGGGTTAAAGATGCCGATACTAAAGATGGCCGCCGCGGGCGCAGCACAGGTTTCAAAAGACCCGCCTCTGGCCGGCGGCCCGCCTCCCGGTGATGTCGCTACTACTACTATGATGTGCATGAATGAACTAACACGCGGGCGGGCGAGCGGCCGCTAATAGCTATAACTATGTGAGCGCTTCACTTCCCTATCAGGCGGATATTCGCCTCATCGTTCCCCCCCCCCCCTCCTGAGGCAGGAGGGGGGGGGACGCTGAGGCGAGCTTACCAATGGTATTAGTATTATGTAGCATGAGGGGGTTAATGTATTGCCACTGCTGGTCACTGATGAATTAGTGACCGACCAGTGGCAGTTAATTAACCCCTTTGTGCTGCATTAGTGCAACCAGTAGCAGTGCAACCAGTGTTAATTAACACTGATACTGGTTGCACTAATGCAGCACAAAGGGGTTAATTAACTGCCACTGGTCGGTCACTAATTCATCAGTGACCAGCAGTGGCAATACATTAACCCCCTCATGCTGCATAATACAAATACCATTGGTAATTAAATTAACCACTATACTGTGACAGGGTGGCAGCTACAGCTTTACACCTGCCTGTTTTTTGGTGCGTGCCCCTGTTCTATTTTAAAATCATTTGGGGGAAAAAAGTCATTTTCGGTTTTCGGCCAAGGGCATCCTGCATTTTCGGTTTCGGCCCAGAAAATTCATTTCGGTGCATCCCTAATCTGTATGATGCCTGTAGATGCAAACCATCACAACTGACATTTACAGCTACTTCTATTTGCTCCATGCAATCTATAATCAAAGGAAAGCGGCCGCCATGTCATTAACAATGGATGAGTCATCAGTTGTCTATAGGATTCCCCACTGACAGTTAAATGTAAAAAAAAAATTGGATTTTTGACTTACCGTAAAATCCATTTCTCTGATGTTCATTGACAGACACAGCGCCTCATCTTCATGACTATATGGGTTATACTGCCCCCTACAGGAGTAGGACACTAGGCAGACAAAAACTTGACCGCCTATGGGGCGATCCCAGGGGGGTATACTCTCACTCTCTGCTATAGGTATTCAGTTTTGTTACAAGCATTGCCAGACGAAAAAACCCAACTCCATAGAGGGGGCGGGTGCTTTGTCTGTCAATGATCATCAGAGAAAATAGAATTTTTGTAAGAACTTACGGTAAAATTCTTTTCTCTGAGTCCTCTAACAGTCGCCGCCCACTCATGCAATCTGCACGTCTGGGTATTGGCCTTACAGGAGTAAGCTAGGCAGAAGATTTTGTTAGAACATTCACAAAAACTTTGTATAGACACACCTACAGGGGGCTGTCCCTCTGGTCCAATACCCCCAGCTAGCTGCATTTCCAATTTAGTTTGGTAGCAAGCAGTATAGAGATCCTTGAACCCCAAAAGAGGGTTGGGGGGCGGGGACTGTCAGAGGACTCAGAAAATAATTTTACGGTAAGTTCTTACAAAAATTCTATTTTCTCTTACGTCCTGACAGTCGCCGCCCACTCATACAATCTGCACGTCTGGGACGTCCTAAAGCAGTGTAGATGTGAGGGGTGGGAAATGCAACCGTCAAAAAATAACCTTTTCTGAACCAGAAAGGTAAACACTGGGCAACAAGAAAGCTCAACAGGAGCGAAAGCCCAGGAAAAACAAACAAAAAGGGAAAAAACCCCCAACAGGAGGAGACAGGCCAAAAAACTATCCTGTCTCCGCTAAAGCACTGCCGCACTCAAAACTTTGCGGCCAAAAGAGGCATCTGCTGATGCCAAGACATCAAGTTTGTAAAATTTCGTTAAGGTATACACGGACGACCAGGTCGCCGATTTGCACACCTGCGTCACCGACGCCTGATGGCGGAAGGCCCAAGACACACTAACCGCTCTGGTAGAGTGCTGTGACAGGGAAAGGCGGAACCTGATCCCTAATTGAATAGGCCTGCACAATCGTCGGCCTGATCCATTTAGAAAAGGTTGCCGCAGACGCAGCCGTACCCTTCCGAGGTCCCTCAGGAAGGACAAAAAGACAATCCGACTTTCTGAAGGATGCAGTAGACGACAGGTAAACCCTTATTGCCCGTACCACATCCAAGGAATGCAAGGCAAACCCCTTAGGATGCGTAGGCTTCGCACACAGCGAAGGTAAGACAATGTCCTCGTTGAGATGGAAGTCAGAAACCACCTTCGGAAGAAAGGACTGATGTGGTCGCAAGACCACTTTATCCCTATGAACAACCAGATAGGAGGGAGAGGCAAGACAGGGCCACCAACTCCGACACTCTGCGAGCAGATGCGATCGCCACCAGAAAGGCAACTTTCCGTGACCGCACCGGCAGAGGAATCTCCCGGATGTTTTACATAGTTACATACATAGTTACATAGTAGGTGAGGTTGAATAAAGACAATAGTCCATCCAGTTCAACCTGTGTAGGTGTGTGTGGCTGTACTCATCTCACATACCCCTGAATGTTCTGATCCTTGAGATGTAAGTCTAAGAGTCTTTTGAAAGCCACCATACTACCCGCAGAAACCACCTCTTGTGGCAGAGAATTCCACAATCTTGTAGCCCTAACAGTAAAGAACCCCCCACGTTGCCTGTGGTTAAAACGCTTCTCCTCTAATCGCATTGTATGCCCTCGAGTCCTCATGCAATCCCTTCGAATGAACAGCTTTTTTTCTAAGCTGGGATCCCCATTAAGATATTTATAAATTGCTATCATGTCCCCCCTCAGACGTCTCTTCTCCAGGGAGAATAAATCAAGCGATTGTAGACGCTCTTCATAGTCAAGGTCCTCCAATCCCCTAATTAGTTTAGTTGCCCTTCTCTGGACTCTCTCCAGCTCCAACACATCCCTCCTGAGGACTGGCGACCAGAACTGGACAGAATACTCCAGATGCGGTCGGACCAGAGTTTTATAAAGTGGAAGGATTATAGTCTTATCTCTGGAATACATCCCTTTCTTTATGCATGCTAATATTCTGCTGGCTTTGGCAGCTGCCGCTTGACATTGCATGCTGTTGCCTAATCTATCATCAACCAAGACTCCCAGATCCTTCTCCATTTTTGATTCCCCCCAAGGGTTCCCCTCCTAACGTGTATTGTGTTTTTATGTTTTTAGTCCCCAAGTGCAAAACCTTACACTTCTCCACGTTAAACCTCATTTGCCATGTCGTTGCCCACTCTGTAATTTTGTCCAGGTCATTCTGTAGGATATCTGCTTCATGCTTTCAAAGGGAAGACGTTGCAAAACGGACAGAACCAAATTCAGGTCCCAAGGGTGCCCTCCTAGGGGGAGCCAGATGACGCACCCCTTGAATGAAGGTGCGGATCAAGGAATTTGACACCAAGGGGCACTGAAAGAATGGCCAGCGCAGACAACTGGCCCTTAATAGTGGTCAGCGCAAGACGCTGCTCCACACCAGTTTGCAGGAAAGCCAACACACTCGCCACCGAAAAGGAGCGTGGATGGAACCCCTGCGACTCGCACCAGGCGAAATAAGCCTTCCAGGTACGATAATAAATCTTACCTGAGGAGGCCTTCCTGGCCTTAAGCAAGGTAGGAACGACCGTCGACGAGAGACCTCTGTCTCTAAAGACCTGGCTTTCAACAGCCACGCCGTCAAAGCCAGCGACTGTAAAGCAGGATGGAAGATCTGTCCCTGAGACAGAAGATCGTCTTAGCGGGAGCCGCCAGGGAGGCTCTACGACCAGGTGCATGATGTCCACGTACCAAGACCAGCGCGGCCAGTCTGGGGCCACCAAAATCACCAACCTCAGTTCCGAGACCAACCTGCGAAGGAATCTGGACAACAACTGAATCGGGGGAAAGGCATAAATCAGCCGATACTGAGTCCAAGGCACTACCAACGCTTCCGCCAGAAGGTCGCGCGTTCTTGCCACGAACCTTCCCACCTTGTTGAGACGAGACGCGAACAGAGCCACGCCTGGGGACCCCCACCGTGCACACAGCATCTGAAACACCTCTGGGTGGAGGGACCATTCCCCTTGGTCCAGGGTCTGGCGACTCAGATAGTCCGCCTGCCAGTTCTCCACACCTGGAATGTGAACTGCCGAAATCACCGGGACCTCCGTCTCGGCCCATGACAGAATCTCGGCCACTTCCTTGGCCGCCCGGGCACTCCTGGTGCCCCCTTGGTGATTGATGTAAGCCACCGCAGTTGCGTTGTCCATCTAGACACGCACTGGGCAGCCCTGAAGTCGATCCGACCAACGGAGCAAACAGAGCCTGATTGCACGCAGTTCCAAGACATCAGACGGGAGGATTCCCCCTCTGACCAAGTGCCCTGGGCAGACAAATTGCCCAGAACTCCACCCCAGCCCGACAGGCTGGCGTCCGTGGTGACCACAGTCCATAGCAACGGACGAAAGGACTTGCCTTCCTTCAGAGGCAGAGACTGGAGCCACCACAGGAGATCTGATCTGACTTGGGAGCTCAAGGAGATCCTCCTTTCCAACGAGTGAGGATGTCTGTCACACCGTACCGGAATCTCCGCTTGAAGAGATCTCGTGTGAAACTGTGCAAATGGGATTGCCCCGAAAGCAGACACCATCAAACCCAGGGACCGCATGCAGGTCAGAAGCAAGGAGAACCCGTTGTCCCTGAGAGACCTGACCTTGTCCTGCAGGATCCGGAGTTTGTCCTCCGGAAGAAAGACCTTTGCCTGGGCGGAGTCCAGAACTCCTGGAGCGTCTGAACCGTGATCGACAGATCGCGCAACAGAGTGGCACTGGAGCTCGACCTTAATAGGAGATCGTCCAGGTAACCGAGGATGGCAATCCCCTGTACCCGCAACAAGGCTAGAACAGGAGCCGAAACTTTGGTAAAAACCCTTGGAGCCGAAACGATGCCGAAAGGCAATGCCACAAACTGATAGTGCTCCTCCGCTATAGGGATGTGTAGATACGCATCCTTGAGGTCGATGGAAGCCAGGAAATCTCCTGGACTCCGGGATGCCACCGACCGGAGGGACTCCATTCGGAACTTCTGGACCCGTACAAAGTGGTTTAGAAACTTTAAGTCCAGAATAGGATGCACCTTGCCCTCCTTTCTGGGCACTGTGAACAGATTAGAGTAAAAACCCTGAAACCTGTCCCGCTGTGGAACCGGGACAACCACCCCTTGGGCGAGGAAATCCTGAACCGCCCGATGGAGATCTTGTAAACAATCTGGGGTCAAATGAAGATTTGAGGGAAAGAATCTGTCTGCTGGGCGTGATCGAAATTCGTTCTTGTACCCTGACCGAATGAGTTCTTGAACCCACCTGTCCTGAATCTTGGCCAGCCAAGGTTCGGGAAAACAGCACAGACGTCCCCCCACCCCTGAAACGGGTGAGGGCGCCCCTTCGGGTCGAGGCGGACTGAGCCACCGTGCCAGTGTGGGTGGCTTTCGACTTGCCCGCCCAAAGCTTCTTCCGGCCACCAGAGGCCTTGAAGGACTTAACTTTGTCTTGTGCCTTGAAGGCACGAAAGGACCCCTGGTTAGGTTTAAAGGAGGTACCCCGCTTGCCGCGGAAAGATTTTCCCCTGGACACCTGGGGCAACAAGAGTGCTCTTGCCCCCAGTGATCCCCCTGACCAGTTCATCCAAAGAGTCCCCAAAAAGACGACTCCCCGCATAAGGGATGTCAGACACCGTCTTCTTGGAAGACTGGTCGGCCGACCAGCTTTTCAACCAAACGATGCAACGAATCGTAACTGCGACCGCAGAAAGTCGAGTGACTAAAGGGGCCTCATCCAAGGCCGCGTCACACAGGTATAAAACAGCCCGACTTATTTGATCCACCATCTCCAGCGCAGCAGGAGTGGCGGAGTCAGCAATCAGAGTGCGCTTAAGCGCCTTGGCCCACTCCACAACAGCCTGAGAGACAATTACCGAAGCGAACACTGGTTTTAGCAAGGAACCCGCTACTAGGTAGATGTGGCGGGTAAGAGTTTCCACCCGACTATCCGCCGGGTCTTTAAACACCGGAGAATCCTCTGCGGGCATTAAAGTGGCTTTATTTAACCTGGACACAGTGTGGTCCACCTTAGGAGCTGCAGTCCAGCGAGAATCCACCGGATCTGCAAAGGGATAACAGTACTGAAATCTCTTGGGCACCACAAAATTAAGTTTTAAATTGTTCATTCACGGTATCGTGAAACTCTGCGGGACAAGGAAAAACCTGACCCGATTTTTGGGCTTTGCGGGTCCCAAAGGAAGACCGCTTACCCGACAGGTGGGGCTCATCTAAATTCAAAGTGTCCTTAACAGAGCTAATAAGCGCAGACACCGCAGCGTGTTCCCGTGCTGATCCGGAGGGAGAATCCTCCTCCACATCCGACTGAGACCCTTCAGGGGGTACACTGTCAGTGGCAACCAAATCTGGCTCTGAATCATGAGACAGAGGGCATAGGCCTTTTCTTAGAAGCCCGGTCAGACATCAACAAATCCACTTTAGACGCTAAAGTCGCAAGTGCAGCAGTAAGTGAGACTATAGCAGAGGATTCAGGAGTACCTGACCCCTCCACCAGATCTAGGGGGAATTTGCTATCCTGGAACTCCATAATAGCAATCTCAATTTTAAATGACGCTGGCCCTTTAAATCGTCGATTTCCGCGGTCCACCGCAAAGGAAGAGCAAGTCCTGTGCTACAGGAAACTGCAAAAAATGAATGCTAGCAGGAATGCAGGCCAGAAAACACAATAAAAAGCCCCCCACAGTGAGCTATACTTGCCATGCTGTTGAATCGATCTGCATGTTAAGAAAGAGGAAGTGACCTCACGCCTCTAGAGGCAGACACAGCCCTGATCCACAATAAAATGGTTGCCAATGCAAGTCTATGGGGAAGGTCTGGGAAAATGGCCACTGTCCACATTAGGACATATTGCCCACACTAAAGATGGTGCCCAATCGGCGCCAACAGCATTACAGAAAATGGCTGCTGCCCTTACAATGAGGCCAAACAGCCTGCCCACACCTAAAATGGCGGCTGTGCAGATTCACGCCGATTGCGGCCCCCACACACCATGTACTGTACCCCAATAGTTGCACAAGCACCTCAGGGACATAGGAGACCCCCGCAACCCCCCATACAGCGGCGAAACCGCCACTGAGCCCCCGCAGGGACCAGGAAGGGACACACAGGGACCGCACCCATAGACATGAGGGGGACCTTACAGAACCCATACCGAACTGCCATCCCCATAAAACAGAGGGCCCACATATACACCCCGACGTGACAAAGTCAGAGACAGAGGGTTAGCATGGTACTCACCGGTCCAGCGAAAACGGGGGTACCGCTCTGACAGGAAGCCTCCCACTCTGGGTGGTGGTGCCGTCAGCCGAAGGGGACGCTAGCAACACGCGGCGTACCGCAGTTGAGCCATCCCAGCGAAGATCGCAACTTCGCAGGCTCGACCCTGAGGTCAGAGACAGTTGTTTGCGAGGCCTGGGCGTACACATAACCTGCTAACGCTCGATGGCAGGCTGGGATTCCATAAGGCTCTAGAATAACCAGTGCGATTCCCAGCTCCGCAAACGCTGTAGTCTTCCGAAGTCCGACTAACTAAGCGCAGGAACAAATAAAAGGCTATCTTTTTAAAAGAAAAATACTTTTCTAGAGAGAAAACAAAAGAAAAAAAGCTGACACCGCAGCCCCAGCCAGGGAAAAGCCAGCCTACTCCTAAGATAGGCAGCAGCAAACTGAATTGGAAATGCAGCTAGCTGGGGGTATTGGACCAGAGGGAAAGCCCTCTGTAGGTGTGTCTATACAAAGTTTTTTATGTTCTAACAAAATCTTCTGCCTAGCTTACTCCTGTGGAGAAGGCCAATACCCAGACGTGCAGATTGGATGAGTGGGCGGCGACTGTCAGAGGACGTAAGAGAAATGGATTTTACGGTAAGTCAGAAATACAATTTTCTCTTTCGTTTGATGGACACAGCTCTTCATCTTCATGACTATATGGGACGTCACAAAGCAGTGTCAAACATGAGGAGTGGGAACAGTAAGAAAAAAAAAAAAAAACCTTCCCCAAGGCTAAACATAGACAACCAGGTAACATGGAGCTCATCACAGACAACCAGGTAACATGGAGCTCATCAATCAACAACTGGAGCTCACCTGAAAAAAATATAAACACACCCTCAAAGAGGACAGATCCTCTAAACAGCAGCCTGCAAAACCTTGCGGCCGATCAAAGCATCTGCCGATGCCAACACATCCACCTTATAAAACTTTGTGAACGTGTGCACAGACGACCAGGAGACCTGCATCACTGACACCTGATGACGGAAGACCCAGGAGCCACTAAGCGCCCAGGGAAAGGAGGAACCAGACTCTTAATGGCATAAGCCTGAACCACAGTCTGTCTGATCCATCTGGAAATGGTCGCAGAAGAAGCAGCTAGCCATTTGCGAGGTCCATCCGGGAGAACAAATAGCGAATCTGACTATTATTTTTATTGCCCAACCACATCCAGGGAGTGCAAAGCAATTTCTTTAGGATGCTTAGGCCTGGGACACAGGGAAGGCAACACAAAGTCTTCATTCAAATGAAAATCAGAGACGATCTTTGGAAAGGAAAGACGGACATAGACGAAGAGCCACCTCATCCTTATGAACCACCAGGTAAGGTGGACAAGACAGCGCTGCCAGCTCCGACACCCTGCGCGCAGAAGTGAAAGCCACCAAAAAGGCCACCTTCTGGGATAAACTGAGCAGGGGAACCTCCCGAATATTTTCAAAGGGAGGAATTCTGGAGAACCGACACCACCAAACTGAGGTCCCACGGCGGCACCGGAGACTGCACTGGAGGATCCAAGTGTCTCATTCCCTGGATAAAAAGGTACGCACCAAAGAGTGTGTGGCCAACGGACGTTGAAAGAAAAAACGGCCAAGGCAGAGACCTGGCCCTTGATGGTACTCAAGGCCAGGTGCTGCTCAACCCCTCGTTGGAGGAAAGCCAAGATCAGTGTCACCGAAAAGGAGCGAGGGTGAACCCTGAGGTTTTTACACCATGCAATGTACGACTTCCAATTACGATGGAAAAGTTTCCTAGAAGTAGATTTTCTAGCTTTTAACAGTGTAGGAATCCTAGATTCAGACAACCCTTTATCTTTCAGCACCTGGCTTTCAAAAGTCAAGCCGTCAAAGCCAGCGACTGTAAAACAGGATGAATGATTGGCCCTTGGGAGAGCAGATCTTCCCTGAGAGGAAGTCTCCAAGGAGCATCGGCGACCAGCCATAACAAATCGGCGTACCAAGACCGACAAGGCCAGTCTGGAGCCACTAGGATGACCCGAATCCCTTCTGCCTCAATCCTGCGCAGGAGTCTCTGCAGAAGCTTGAGAGGAGGAAAGGCGTAAATCAGATGATACTGACTCCAGGGAGCCACTAATGAGTCCGTGGCATCGGCTAGAGGAAATCACGAGACTGTGCTACAATCCTCTGCACTTTCCTGTTGAGGTGAGAGGCCAAAAGATCCACCTCGGAAGTACCCCACCAGAGACAACTGATGAAACACTTACGGACTTCCGGATGTAGTAACCATTCCCCCTGGTTCCCCCTGTCGACTGAAGTAATCCGCCTGCCAATTTTCCACACCAGGAATGTGTACAGCAGAGGGGGCAGTAACGAATCGTTCTGCACACCTTAGCCGTGGCATTGTCTGATTGAATCTGTATCGGACACCCCTGGAGACGACTTGTCCAATGATCCAAAGTCTGATCGCTCTGAGCTCCAGTACATTGATCGGTAGCCTGGACTCTTCCAAATTACAGACCCCTTGAGCACACTGTGCTGAGGACGCCTCCCCACCCAGACAGACTGGCGTCTGTGGTGACGACTGCCCAGTACAAGGGGAAGAAATTATTTTCCCTGACGAAGTGCCGGAGAACAAAGCCACCAAACCAGGGACCCCCTTTGTACTCCAGCTCAACAGGATTAGACTGTCTAGAGACTGAGGATCCTTGTTACATTTCACCAGACTCCTTTTGCAGAGATCTCGTGTGGAACTGTGCAAACTCAACACCATCAGGCCCAGCTCCTGATTGCAAGTCCAAAGAGATGACTGACAGCAAAAGCTGAATTGCCTCTTGCAATTTATGAAGTTTTTCCTGAGGAAGAAACACTCTGGCTGAGGCAGAATCCAGCGTCAGACCCTGAAGATTCAGAATACACCCAAACTACTTCGGAGTTCGCAGAGTAAACTCCAAGTTGTCCAAGCACTGCTAGCACCGGGGCCAATACTTTTGTGAATACCCAAGGAGGCGAGACCAAAGGGTAACTCCACAGAGATCCCCTAAGCGATCTGGGGACAAGTACAGGTTGGAAGGGAAGAACTTTTCCTGAGGGAACGATCGAAACTCGATTTTGTAGCCGGAGTGAATGACTTTGTGGACCCACTCGTCCTGGATCAGGGAAGTCCATGGATCCGGAAACCTGCAAAGACGTTCCCCCCCCAACCCAGATCCGGTTAAGGGTGCCCCTTCATTCGGAGGAAGTCTTGTCCGCAGGTCTGACAGAGCCTGCTCAGGGCTTGCCGGACCAAGATCTCTTAGAACCCCCAACGGAGACCCTGAAAAGCTTAGATCCCTTGTCTTGACACCCCGAGGGACGAAAAGGCCGTGTTGTGAGCCGGAAAGAAAGGCCCCCGTCTGCGACGGTACTCCTTACCCTTGAAAGCCTGAAGAAGAGTACTCTTTCCCCTGTGAGGCCTTTGATGAGATCATTCAAGGAAGCTCCAAACAGGCAATCCCCACAAACGGAAGATCGGATAAGGCCTTCTTAGAAGCCTGGTCCCCAGACCAGCATTTTAGCCAGATAATACGCCGCAGGACCACCGCTGAGACAGTCAGTCTAGAAATCAAGGGAGCGGCATCCAAAGAGGCATCACAGACAAACTGTAGCCCTAGGACCACTGCTGATCCCCCAGCTCCACAAAGGCAGGGGGGAGCTGTTCCCCATCCAGGTCCTGGAATAGAAATTTTGCCCACTCTGTCATAGCTTGTGACACCAGGGCAATCGTAAATACCGGTCTAAGTGCAGAACCGGCCACAGTGAACATATGGTGGGTCAAGGCCTCCGACCTCACAGCAGCCGGATCTGTGAAGATCGGGGACTCTTCCAACTGGGATTACGGTGGTCTTCTAAAACCTGGAAACCGGGGAGTCCACTACAGAAGGAACCATCCATTTATTTGAGGGAATCCTCATAGGGGTGCCCAATTGCAAATGCTTAGTGATTGCAAATGTGCATTTCGGGCACCCCCACTGTTTTGTGACAATATTGTCAAGGAAGACAGGAAAGGGGAACACCTTTGCCGCTTTGGAGGACCTGTGGGTGCCAAAGGTGACCCGCGCCTCCGATGCTGCGTTAGTCGCATCCACTAGCATCTTTTCATATGCGGCTAGAGGAGCAGAGGAATCATCCTCACTATCTGAGCACGCAGGGTGCTTGGACGCAGACCCCAAAGAGTATTTCACATCCGCGGCGGACGAATCAGATTTTGATCTGATGAGACAAAGGAAACAGGTGAAAGCGGCGGACACTTTTTGCTAGTTTGCCCAGGACCAAATCTACGTTGGACACCAAGGACTCCAGGACCGCCGTCAGTGCAGTCAGTTGTGGGGACCCAGAGGGTCCGACAACCTCAGAGGGGATCAGGTGGTGAAATATGCTCCAGGGACTCCATGGGTGGAAAGGGGACCCACACAAAAAGGTGTAGAACTCTGTAAGGGACACCCCACCACGCTGTGGCACCACAAGGCCCAGCACAGAGCACTACCACTGCAATAAGAGAGGGAGAGAAAACCCCAAAAAAGGACTCTCCACCACTGGTCAGGTACTCGCGGCCCATGACAAACTGCACACCATGAGGTGATCAGGAAGATAAATGTGCAGGGATCAGCACTACAGGTCGAGGAGAGGCTCCCACAGTCGAATATCACTGCCCATCTGGCTCCAAAAACATGGCTGCCGGGATTTTCAATGGGAAACCACAAGAAAATGGCCGCAGAGGCCACAAAAACATGGCCGCTGATCTGTAGCATGAAAAGGAACAAGAAAATTGTGGCCCCAGCAGCACAAAAATGATCCTAATAAAAAGGGGGGCCCCAGTAGGCGCCCCCACCAAGCCCATCCCATCCCCCTCCTGAGGAACGGTCAGTCGCGGGCGGCATGCCCTCCCAATTACCAGTGTCTCACCCAAGGCCAACCTAAAACAAAGCCCATGTTCACCCCAAAACCCTCTGGGGGGGAGCTACTTGCCACACCAGGAATAGGGTGGGCACCGCTCCTGACAGACCACTGCTCCATCATAATGTTGGTGCTGTTGGCCAGGAGGTAACGCTGCGACTTAGGCCAAAGCCAGTTCGTATGCGCCCTCGCGAGACGTTTAACTTGCAGGCCAGCCCCCCGTCCAGTGGTGCTATGTCACGGCCGACCTAGCTTGGAGCTGCAGTCTGCACGCGCTTGCTTGTTGGACTGGGGGGACCCTAAGGATCTAGATTATTCAGTTAAATCGCCCAGTCCGACATTTGATTGTAGATCACACAGAAACAAAATAAAAAGGAGAGAAAAAATTCAATTTAAAAAGAAAAAATTGCCAGGACCAAAGATCCCAGCAGGGAACTAGGTCCTTACTCCTGACTAGGCAGAAAAAAAAAACTGAAAACCTATAGCAGAGAGTGGGAGTATACCCCCTGGGACTGCCCCATAGGCGTAGTCAAGTTTTTGTCTGCCTAGTGTCCTCCTCCTGTAGGGGGCAGTATAACCCATATAGTCATGAAGATGAGGCGCTGTGTCTGTCAATGAACGAAAGAGAAATTTTTTTTTTTTTTCCTGAAAAAATATTAACACATGGGTCCCCCTCCCCCCATCAGAGCATGTGGCCTGGTATGGTTCAGCATTCACTTGTCCCCCTCACTTTCCTGACACGCATGCTCAGATAATAGCCTTGTATGGATTTTTCTTTTTTTTGGGGGGGACCCCACTTCATATTTTGCCAGAAATTCTTGTTTTTATATTCAGCGGTCAGTGGGGAAACCCCCTGACCGCTAATGATTTATCGGTTAAGGACGCAGCTCCTTAGCAATCAGCTTGACAGTGTGTTAATAACTGGGGAAAAAAAAAGGCAACACACATGCGGGCCTAATGACGTTTCTTACAAGCAAAACGCAATCTGCTGCGGGAAAAATGTCCCTAAACCCTTTCCAAAAACGCACCACAGGAAACCATGTTAAACGGACTGTAGTGTGTAAAAGCAAGGAGATCCTTGCACTGCAGGTCCTCGGGTACAGCTTTCTCTCCACCAATCCCTCATATACAGCGAGTAGCACAGTGGCAACATCAACAAATCTCATTCTGCAAGTACACATCTACTGTACATGGCTCAATGCATGAGAAATGCACTATTTATTTTCCAACAGAAGGAATTCAAGACAAAAATACAAATCTTTTAGGATACTGCTTTAGGCATAATTAACACCTCTAGGTGTTCTCTATAGGTTAAAAAATATTTACTTTTTGAGTTCAGGTCCACTTTAATGGCTCTTATGAGTAGAAGATATTACGATATTTAGAAACTTGCATAAAACACTTTATACTACAAAACAACGGGCACATACTGTAGAAACATTACACATTCTTGTTAACGGCTACAACAAAAATACATGTTCGTATAGACAAATAGACCAAAATGATAAAGTCATCACACAATACAAGTTCAAATTAAAGGCTGTTACTGGAAATTGTTGCCTACCTATAGGTCCTTCACCATCTTCAAGAGGTCTCTGGTCCATAATATGTCGAAACATGGGCAGAAGGAAGGCAATTGTTTTTCCACTTCCAGTTTTGGCAATACCTATCAGGTCACGGCCAGACATGACTGCAGGAATAGCTTGTGCCTGGATTGGAGTTGGTTTTTCATACAAGTGTCTATTTAAGGGCAAAAAAAATAAAACAGAATTTTTTTAAAATCTTACCGTAAAATTCCTTTCTCCGAGTCCTCTGACAGTCGCCGCCCATTCATACAGTCTTCACCAATGGGTATTGACCTCTTATCCACAGGAGCAAGCTAGGCATAAGACTTGTTAAAAACAAAGCAATTTACATAGACACACCTACAGGGGGCTGTCTCACTGGTCCAATACCCCCGGCTAGCCTCATTCCCAATTCAGTTTGGAAGCAAGCAGTAGATAGTCCAAAAACCCCAAAAGAGGGGCGGGGGCGGCGACGGTCAGAGGACTCAGAGAAAGGAATTTTACGGTAAGATTTTACAAAAATTCAGTTCTCTCTTACGTGCTCTGACAGTCGCTGCCCACTCATACAGTCTTCACCAATGGGTTGTCCCAAAGCAGTGTAGACATAAGGGGTGGGAAGCGCAACCGTCACAAAGGCAACGCAGCACCCAGGTCAGATAAAGGAACCTTATCTGAACAGAAAAGTAAACCCTCTGGGCAATCGAAAAGCTCAACTGGAGTAACAACCCAGGAAGCAAATAACCAAGCTGAAAAAAACAACCCCAATAGACAGGGACCAGCAAAGCCAGGGCCCCCTCAAGATACTGCCGCACACAGAACTTAGCGGCCAAAGGAGGCATCTGCTGATGCCATAAACATGAAGTTTGTAAAATATGAAGAAGGTATGCACGGACGATCAAGTCGCAGCCTTGCACACCTGGTCCACCGAAACCTGAGGTCGGAAGGCCCATGACGCACTCACCGCTCTGGTAGAGTGCACCTTGACAGGGAAGGGCGTAACCCATTCCTTAAGCGAATAGGCCTGCACAATCGCCTGTCTGATCCATTCTGAAATGGTTGCCGCAGACGCAACCGTACCCTTCCGAGGTCCCTCAGGAAGGACAAAGAATCCGACTTCCTAAAGGAGTCAGTGGACGACAGGTAACCCTGATCACCCGGACAACATCCAAGGAATGCAAGGCAAACTCCTTAGGATGCCTGAGATTCGCACACAGTGAAGGCAAGACAATGTCCCCGTTAAGGTGAAAACCAGAAACCACCTTAGGAAGGAAAGCGGTTAGGTCGCAAGACCACCTTATCCCTATGAACCACCAGGTAAGGGGAGCGGCAAGACAGGGTCGCCAACTCCGACACTCTGCGGGCAGATGTGATCGCCACCAGAAAGGCAACCTTTTGTGACAGCAGAGGCAGAGAAAACTTCCTGATGTTTCCAAAGGGAGGACGTTGCAAAAACGGGCAGAACCAAGTTCAAGTCCCAAGGAGGTAAAAGTGCTCTTCCGAGGAGGGGCCAAATGACGCATCCCTTGAATAAAGTTGCGTATCAAAGAATTTGACGTCAAGGGGCGCTGAAAAAGGAACGCCAGTGCAGATAACTGGCCCTTAATCGTAGTCAACACAAGGCCCTGGTCCACATCCTATTGCAGGAAGGCTAACACCCTCGCCGCCGAAAAGGAGAGAGGATGAATGCCGCTGGATTCACACCAGGCAAAATAAGCCTTCCAGGTACGGTAAGAAATCTTACCGGAAGAGGCCTTCCTAGCCTTGAGCAGGGTAGGAATGACCGCAGACGAGAGACCCCCGATGTCTCAAGACCTGGCTTTCAACAGCCACGCCGTTAAAGCCAGCGGCTGTAAAGCAGGAGGGAAGATCGGCCCCTGAGACAGCAGATCGTCTCGTAACGGGAACCGCCACGGAGTCTCGACGACCAGTTGGACGATGGCCGCGTACCAAGACCAGCACGGCCAGTCTGGGACCACCAGAATCACCAACTTTGGTTCCGAGACTAACCTGCGAAGGAACCTGGACAACTGAATCGAAGGAAAGGCATAAATCAGGCAATACTGATTCCAAGGCACCACCAGCGCATCCGAGGCGACTGCCAGAGGATCGCGCGTTCTTGCCACGAACCTTCCCACCTTGTTGGTTAGCCGAGAGGCGAACAGATCCACACCTGGGGATCCCCACCTCGCACACCGCATCTGAAAAAAACCTCCGGGTGTAGGGACCATTCACCCTGGTCCAGGGTCTGGCGGCTCAGATAATCGGCCTGCCAATTCTCCACACCCGGAATGTGAACTGCCGAAACCGCCGGGACGTGCGTCTCGGCCCAAGACAGAAGTTTGGTCACTTCCTGGGCCGCCCGGGCACTCCTGGTGCCCCCTTAATGATTGATGTAAGCCACCGCAGTGGCGTTGTCTGTCTGGACCTGTACAAGGCGGCCCCGAAGATGAGCCGACCAACAGAGCAAGCATAATCTGATCGCTCGCAATTCCAAGATGTTCATCGGCAGGGAGGATTCTTCCTCCGACCACGTGCCCTGGGCAGACAGAATGCCCAGAACGCCACCCCAGCCTGACAGGCTGGCATCCGTGGTGATCACCGTCCACAACAATGGGCGGAAGGATTTTTCCTCCGTCAGAGCCGGGGACAGGAGCCACCAGAGAAGATCCTCTCTGACTTGGCGACTCAGATATCCTCCTTTCCAAGGATTGAGGATGCCTGTCCCACCTGGCCAAGATCTCCGCTGGAAGAAATCGCGTGTGGAACTGTGCAAACGGTATGCCTCGAAGGCTGACACCATCAACCCCAGGGACCCCATGCAGGCCCTGAGCGACAAGGAATCCTTGTCCCGGAGGGACCTGACCTCATCATGTAGAGTCCGGAGCATGGCCTCCGGCAGAAAAACCTTTGCTTGGGCAGAGTCCAGGACCATTCCCAGATAAGGGAGACAAACAGAAGGGGACAAGGTCGACTTCTGAACGTTGACGCTCCATCCGAACTCCCGGAGCGTCTGAACGGTAGTTGACAGATCGCGTAAGAGACTCGGGCTGGCACTTGATCTTAACAAGAGATCGTCCAGATATTGCAAGACCGCAATCCCCTGTACCCGCAACAGGGCCAGAACAGGAGCCAGCCCTTGGTAAACACCCTTGGAGCCGAAGCGAGACCGAAAGGTAACGCCACAACTGAGAGTGATCCTCCGCGATTGCGAATCTGAGGAACCTCTGATGACCCGCGAACATGTGGATGTGTAGACATGCATCCTTGCGGTCAACGGAAGCCAGGAAATCTCCTGGACTTAAGAAGGTCACCACCGAACGGAGGGAACCCATGCGGAACTTTTAAACCCGCACAAAGCGGTTCAGAGCTTTCAAGTCCAGAAATTTATGTACTTTGCCCTCCTTCCTGGGCAAAGTGAACAGATTCAAGTAAAACCCCCGAAACCGGTCCCGATGAGGCACCGGGACGACCACCCCTTGGGCAAGAAGATCCTGAACCGCCCGATGAAGTCCGTGCAACCGATCTGGGGTCAAATGAAGATTTGAGGGAAAGAATGTCCGCGAAAGGAATTCGATCTTGTATCCCGATCGAATGATTTCCTGAACCCACCTGTCCGGAACCCGGAGCAGCCAAGGGACTAGGAACCGCGCAGACGTTCCCCCACCCCTGTAATGGGTGAGGGCGTCCTAGCAGGTGAAGGCGGAAGGACCCGCCGGGCCGGCGGATGTGTGCTTGCCCGCCCAGGGCTTCCTCTGACCACCCTGGCCCTTAAAGGGTTTCCCCTTGTCCTGTACCTTGAAGGCACAAAAAAGACCCCTGATTTGGTTTAAAGGAAGGGCCCCGCTTACCGTGGAAAAACTTACCCCTGGGGTTCTGGGGCAGCAGAGTGCTCTTGCCCCCAGTGCCCCCTTTAACCAACTCGTCCAGGGAATCCCCAAAAAGACGATTCCCCTCATAAGGGATGTCAGACACCGTCTTCCTGGAAGTCTGGTCAGCCGACCAGCTCTTCAGCCACATTAAACGATGGAGCAGCACCGTGACACCAGACAGCCGAGCTGCTAGAGGAGCCTCCTCGAAGGCCGCGTCACACAGGTACAAAACCTGCCAGACGCATCTACTCCACCATCTCCACAGTAGTCGGAGGGGCGTAATCCGCCTCCAGAGTGCGTTTGAGCACTGAACACCGGAGAATCTTCCGAGGGCATGAGAGTGGCCTTGTTAAACTTGGACACCGTGTGATCCACTTTAGGGGACACGGTCCATCGCGAATCTGTAGGAGACGCGAAAGGGCAACGGAATTGAAACAGTTTTGGTACCACAAAAGGGCGCATTAAATTAGGCCATTGTTCGTTCACCGTTTCGTGAACTCAGCGGGACAAGGAAACACCCGTGCCGCTTTTCGGGTTCTGCGAGTCCCAAAAGACTGCTTACCCGGTGGGTTGGGCTCATCCTCTAAATGTAGTGTCTCTTTAACAGAAGCAAAAAGCGCAGACACAGCAGTGCGTTCTTTAGCCGCTTCAGGAGAAGGATCATTCTCCTCCACCCCCTGCACCTCTACATCAGCATAAAAGGACTGAGACCCCTCCGAGGGGCAAACTGTCCAGGGCAACCATATCATATTCACAAACGGAGGATAATGAAATCCTAGCTCTTTCTAGAACCCCGCTCTGACATCAATAAATCCACCTTGGATGCTAAAGTCGCAAGTGCAGCAGCAAGAGAAGGTGAAGATTCAGGAGGAATACCTGAATTAGTCACCAAGGCTGGGGGAAATTTGCAGTTCTGGGACTCCATAAGAAAAATACTATGGCGCTGGCCCTTTAAGACGCACCCACCGCAATAAGGATTACACTAAGGTACCCCCCTGAGATGGGAAAAGCACTGAAAACAGAAAAATATTCCCCAAAACCAGCAAAAAGAAACCCACAGAAGAGTTACCACACTGCTGGAAACGATCTCTGCATAGAGGAAAGGAAGTGATGTCACCTGCTAGAGGCTGAATAGGAAAATTTTCTAAGGGAAAATGGTTGCCAATGCATCTGAATGGGAGGCTCCGGGAAAATGGCCGCCGAACATGTGCAAAGAAGAACACCTTGCCACACACAAGATGGTGCCAAAAACACTACATAGAGAGCTGCAGAAAGTGCCCACAGTGAGGCCAGAGCAGCTGCCCATACCCAAAATGGTGGACCCGCGGTATTTTGCACCGCCATGTCTGCACCCCCAAACACACTGATAAAGTCAACAGGGACCCCCACAGACCCCCCCGGCGATACATGCGCCAAGAGGCCCCCCGCAGGGACCGGGAGGGATGCCAGCCCCGGACACAGACATGAGGGGAGAGTACAGACAGACATCAGCAGACGACTGTCATCCCCAAACAGAGGCCCCACACAGAAGTAACTTACCGCTCCATATGGCGTGGGTGCTTCGATAGCACGCGAACCCCCCACCCCAGATGGCGGGGGAGCCGGCAGCCGAAATAGGATGCGTCGCACGGTCAAAACTGCATGTTGAGGCATCCCAGCGAGGTAGCCACCTCGCAGGCTTTTGCCCCTGAGGATCGGGGCGCACGCATAGCCCGCTAAACGCTCGATGGCGGGCTGGGATTCCATAAGATCCTCTGTCCTGGAGTACCAGGACGACCAGTCCGATTCCCAGCTCCGCAAACGCTGTAGTCTTCCGTAGATCCGACTAAGCGCAGAACAAATATAAAGCTAGTAGTGCAAAGAAAACACTTTTGCAGAAAATAAAAGTAATGAAACAGAAGAAAGGCTGAGACATGTAGCCCCAGCACAGGGAAAGTCTATCTTACTCCTATCTAGGTAGAAGACAAACTGAATTGGGAATGAGGTTAGCCGGGGGTATTGGACCAGTGGGACAGCCCCCTGTAGGTGTGTATGTAAATTGCTTTGTTTTTAACAAGTCTTATGCCTAGCTTGCTCCTGTGGATAAGAGGTCAATACCCATTGGTGAAGACTGTATTAGTGGGCGGCGACTGTCGGAGGACAAAAGAGAAAACTATTTTTAAATATACAATTCATTTTTTCCCAAAAGCAATTTACCATAAAAGGTGTTCGAAAGAAAAAAAAAAAAACCTTCAACAAACCACTACTCATATTGTAAAGCATGCATACAATTATATATTTGAACAGGTGGTTACATAATTATTAATAATAATTTAAACTGTCCATTTTAGCTAGAGAAGAAAAACCAATAAAGAGCATATTACTTTGCAAAGCAAATTGAGCCCCTGGTTCAACAAGACAAGCATTTAAATCTGTTTGCTGACCATCCCTGCACTAATTGAAGTTAGAAAAATTACCGTAAAATCCTTTTCTCTTAAGCTCATTGACAGACGTAGTCCTCGTTGATTCAACACACTCGGGTTATGCTGCCATCTACAGGAGTAGGACTAGACAGGAAAGAAAACGTTCTGGCCACACCCTAGGGGCAGTCCCAGAGGGTATATCCTCTCACTTCCTGCTCTAGCAAATCAGTTATGTCACAAAGCAGTGTTTAGAGAATTTAACCCAACCCAACTCAAAAACAGAGGGGCGGGTACTACGTCTGTCAATGAGCTTAAGAGAAAAGGATTTTACGGTAAGATTTTACAAAAAATCCATTTTTCTCTGTCGCTCATTGACAGACGTAGTCCTCGTTGATTCAACACACTCGGAACGTCCCAAAGCAGTACCACAAATGAGGGGTGGGAAAATGGAAAACAAATCCATCTAGAAGGCCCAACCGGTGCCAACTAGAAGTTTCCAATGCTCATCAATTAAAGATGAGATTCAACAGAAAATTCCAACAGAAAACAACCCTCGAGGTAGACCACCGGTCTCCTCAAATTGCGGCCTGCAAACCTTGCGGCCAAATGAGGCATCCACCGATGCCATCACCTAAATCTTATAAAATTTTGTAAAGGTATGTACCGACGACCAGGTGGCCGCCTTACATACCTGGACCACTGATTCCTGATGGCGGAAAGCCCAGGAGTACTGAGCGCTCGAGTGAAGTGCGCCCTAACAGGGAACGGAGGATTCCGACCCTTACTAGAATAAGCCTGTACCACCGTCTGTCTAATCCATTTGGAGATAGTCGCGGCAGATGCAGGCAACCCCTTTCTGGTGCCATCCGTGATCACAAAAAGTGAATCAGTCTTACGGAATGATTCCGTAGCTTTCAGGTATACCCTGATTGCCCGAACCACATCCAAGGAATGCAACGCATGTTCCTGATGATGATTGGGCTGAGTACACAAGGAAGGTAGTACAATATCTTCATACAGATGAAGCCTGAAACCACCTTTGGAAGAAAGGATGGCTTAGGATGAAGAACTACCTTATCCCTCTGAATCACTAAATATGGGGACTGGTCTGACAATGCAGCCAGTTCTGACACCCTGCGTGCAGAAGTAATAGCCACCAAGAAGGCCACCTTCTGGAATAAAGTAAACAAGGGAATCTCCCTGATGCTTTCAAAGGGAGGTTTCTTCAGAACCGACAACCAAATTAAAATCCCAGGGCGATAAGGGCGCGCGGACTGGTGGAGCCAGGTGCCGCACCCCCTGGATGAAATTCCGCACCAAGGACTTAATAGCCAAAGGCTTCTGAAAGAAGATTGCTAATGCTGAAACCTGACCCTTGATGGTGCTCAAGGCTAGTTTCTGCTCAACCCCCTTTCGCAGAAAGGCCAATATTCGGGTCACCGAATAGGTACGTGGAGGAATTTCTAAAGATTCGCGCCACGCGATATACGTCTTCCATGTGCGATAATAGACCTTGCTGGAAGTTGCTTTCCCTGCTTTAATTAGCATAGGAATGACTAAAGCTGACAACCCTCTGTCCTTCAGTACCTGGGTCTCAATGGCCAGGCCATTAAACCCAGCGATTGTAAAGCACAATGGAAGATCGGTCCTTGAGACCGCAGACACTCCCTGAGAAGAAGTTCCCAAGGAACGTTCGCGACTAGCATGTCCAAGTCGGCCGAACCGGCTTGACGAGGCTAGCCTAGAATTTCCAGGACAACTGGAGTTCCCTCCATCTCCATCCTGCGGAGAAATCTCAGCAGCAATCTGAGATGAGGGAATCCCTTTAATAGCTGACACTGCCTTTACAGGCCGTTCAGCGCGTCTGCTGCGTCCACTGGAGCATCGTGGGCGCGCGTTACCAATCTCCGCGCCTTCGCGATGCTGTGAAAAAGGCACAGATGGTGAAATCCTTGGCGAATGACTTACGTCATCACCCTGATATTGCCTGACTGGATCCGAACCAGGCTGCCCTAGAGCTATCTGGCCCTGGCAATCCGACAAAGTCTGATCGTTCTCTGTTCCCACACATTCTTTAGACACCTGATTCCTATCACGAGTGGTGATTTCTCCTGGTTAAACATTAGAGACCGAAGTCACCCGGCTAGAGGCTCCTTGGTCTGTCCGTTCAACCGGATCCGATTCTTGTGGGGAACTGATGCTAATCTTTGGAAAAGGTAAAGAAAATGATTTGTTCAGGGAACGGTAACTACCGCTCCCTGTAGTACTTACGCTGACCCAGCATTTTAACCACAGCACACGTCTGAGGATTACCGCTGACATAGATGCATGTCCTAATAGGGGGGTAGCATCCAAGGCTGCGTCACAGACAACTTGTAGTCCTTATATAATCTGTTCCATGAAAACAGATGTTGCCTGGGGGATACCTTTCCCCTACAGGTCCTGGCTCACCAATCGCGCCCATTCCGTAAATGTCTGAGAACTAGATCAAATGACAATAACTGGTCTAAAGGCTGATCCTATCAGGGAAAGATAGTGCGGGACTCGGCTTCTACCTTCCGATCCACCGAATTCTTAAAGGACGAAGCGTCCTCCACTGAAAAAAACCATGGCTTTATTCAGTCTGGAAATAGGTGGATCCACCACTGGTGATACCGTCCATTTCTTAATGAGGGATTCCTCAAACGGATAGCGTCTAGTAATGCGCTTGGAACTAGTAAAGGTACGCTTAGAATGATCCCATACCTCTTTAATCTTTTTACCCAAACATTTGGGTAAAGAAAAAACCTTCACCGTCCTGGTGGGTCTGCTAGTACCAAAGGGAAATTCCTTTTTATTTGCCTCTGCCGGAAAAGTCTTAAGGTTTCCCGAACCGCACAACTAGTGCGTCCACCAATGCTTCTTCCTGATTTATGGCAGAAGCATGAACGTTCTCCTCACTGTCTGAGGGAACCTTACCTGAGATAACAGCCCCTGCAGAGGGGCCTGCAGCTGCAATAACCATCTCAGCATCTGAATCTGAAGTCTCAGACGATATAGGGGTAGGCGGGGGTCGCTTTCTTGACCCCCGTTCCTGACAGGCCGTCTCCACCCGAGCCAGCAAAGACTTCAAATCTGCTGTGAATGCATCCATACTCTGTGCACTGGCGGGTCCTGCGGCCCACCCCGAGGGAAACCGGTGGGGTTACCTGTGTGGCAGGGTCCATGATAATTCCAGATACTGCCCGGAAAAATCAATTTGCCAAAAAGAAATAAAACTTTTTTTTTTTTTTTCAGACCCCCAGCGCCACAAAGCCCCTCAGTGTTGCCTGCTTAGGGACCCCTATAGAGCGAGAGAGAGAGAGAGAGATAGACCCCAAAGCTCACCACTTACTGCTCAGAGTTTCAAAATGCAACTTGTTTCAGCATTGTCTAGAGCAGACAGGAAGTCTTTTGGCTGGCTTCCCGGGAAGAAAGGAGGCGGCTCCGCCCCTCTGCACGCCTTCCGGCGCCTCCCCTAGCTCCACGAGGTGTTTGAGTCACCTCAAACATGGCCGCCCCCATGCTGGAGACACGAGGCTACGCCAAAATGGCGGCCTCGTGCGAACTACCAGACAATGGCGGCGGCCTGCACAGAATAGCGGCATGTCTGCAGAAGGATCTCGGCCTCACAACCCTTCACCCTCATGGTGGTCAGCGTGGTCGGTGGTACCGGACTCTGGCGGGCCGTATGCGGTCCGTGGCCATCGGGAGGCATCTGCTTAGCTGGGGGACTGATCTGGAATGCAGTATACATATCTAGACATCGCCCTGTGGCTTCTGACAGGTAGGATACTTTATACTATCACAGTAAAGTTCTAGTACTGCCACTGACTTCATCATTTTAACATCTTTGCAATTAGATTGTCAGCTCCCAAACCAAGCCTCCTGGCTTTTTGTTCACAAAAATCACACTCAAACAGGGGGATCTGTGACATGTTATAGGATAGAGGGAAGACCCATCCTTACCATTACAGCGAGGGGCCTGCGTTTACCACAAGACCCGTCAGGGGGAAAGGGGGAACATACTACTCACCATACCGGAACCAGGCGGGCGCCAACTCCTGACAGTACCCCTCTCCACCGAGGTGGGAGGGCTGTCGACCAGTACGGACGCCGTGACTCATGGTCTTAGGCGTTTCGGCGAGACGTTTAACTTGCAGGGTCAGTCCCCGTCCAGTGGGACTATGTCGCGGCCGAGCGCGGAACTATGGCCTGCACGCGCTCGTAGGCTGAACTGGGGTGACCACTGGATCTCAACATCCAGCCCGTCGCCCAGTTCAGCTTTCTTGCTTGAAGATCTCACAGGAACACTGGAGAAAAAAAGCTGTCTAAAAAATCTTTTCTAAGAAAAAAATCCTGCCAGGACCGAAGATCCCAGCAAGGTATCTAGGTCCTTACTCCTAACTAGACAGAAAAAAACTGATTTGCTAGAGCAGGAAGTGAGAGGATATACCCTCTGGGACTGCCCCTAGGGTGTGGCCAGAACATTTTCTCTCCTGTCTAGTCCTACTCCTGTAAAGGGCAGCATAACCCGAGTGTGTTGAATCAACGAGGACTACGTCTGTCAATGAGCGACAGAGAAATTACATTTTTTGCCACCTCTGGTTTAGAGCTGTCATTGCAAGGCAGCTGTGGCTGGGGAAAGCTAGTCAAGAACGATTTATGTTTGATTAGCTGTAAAAGGGTGCAGAGATGACCTGCCAATTCCATTAGGCTATTACATAAGGGACTTCCAGTCTCCTATGTGACAGCAAGGCAAACCTGAATTCTAGGTATGCTTTCACTTTAAACAGTTTGAGTCAGTTTGGCTCAAACAAATAATTTCCTTGGCAGAACAGTCTGGCCACTGAGGATGCTGTAATAGACTGTAGTAGCTTTTCTACATACAGTACGCTGTGGTGTCTTTTGGGGGTACACTTGTCCTGATATAAGTGGCTTCCCTTCTGCAGCCATAAGCAGAGTGTGTCAGTTGCATAGTACCTTGGCCATTTAGGAAAAGCCTGAATGGCCAAGGTATAGTCAATGAATACAAGCCATTCTCCCATTGGCCAAGGCAAAGATCATGATGTTACCATCTCCACATCAGCCAGACAATGCATTCAATTCATAGCTAAAAAACAAAAACAAATTTACAAACACAAGAATGCTGTTCCCAAATGGCGGAGATGCCGTATCAGCAACTTTCCAGCAGAAGGGAATTTGCTTGCACCACTGCAGAAAGACATTACAGCTTATTGAATGCAGCAAAGCTTTTAAAGCATCCTCAGTGGCTGGACCATTCTGCCATGGAAAAAATTTGTTTGGACCAAGAAGGTCCAAACAAACTAATTAAGAGTAGAGTTCACCTTAACCAAAACACTGCCTATATAGCTAAGAGGCATCTGTCAAACTCTGCACCTTTGACCAAAGTTGGATAATGCCCTTGGCTATAGGTATAGGCCATTTACGTACCTCCCAAAGCATAACTTAAAATCTCCCAGAAATGGCATCATCCCATCTTGACTTTTTGCTAGGATGTTGCCAAGAGGCTCCCTGCTGTTACTGTTCACTACCATCACAGGAGCAAGCTTTTTTCTGATTCAACCCCCTTTCACATGAGCTCTTTCCCCCATAGCTCTGAGTTTGCGTCAGTATTTGAGTGCTCAACCCTGTGATTTACAGACACCCTTTGATTTACAGACACCCTTTATCTGCATAGGCAGTTTTTTGGTAAATGTGAACTATGCCTTTAACCACTTCAGCACCAGAAGGTTTTGCCCCCTTAATGACCAGGCCATTTTTTGCAAATCAGCACTGCATTACTTTTACAATAGCACGGTCGTGCAACGCTGTACCCCAATATATTATTTTCCCACAAATAGAGCTTTCTTTTGATGGTATTCGATCACCTGTGCGATTTTTATTTTTTGCACTATTAACAAAAAAGTGTGACAATTCTGGAAAAAAATAAAATAAAAAATTATATCTTATCTATCTATCTCTAATCCATCTATCTATCTCTAATCCATCTATCTATCTCTAATCCATCTATCTATCTCTAATCCATCTATCTATCTCTAATCTATCATTTCACTTTCTGCTATATAACATTCCCAAAAAAAAAAAAAAAATTTTAAAAATCTAAATTTTTCATCCTTTTAGGCCAATTTGTATTCTGCTGCATATTTTTGTGAAAAAAAAAATCTCAATAAGCGTATTTTGATTGGTTTGCGCAAAAATTATCGCGTCTACAAACTAGGGGGAAGATTTGTCACGGCGGTGATCTGCGATCTTTAGCGGGACTGCGACATTGCAGCGGACAGATCGGACCCCTGACATTGACACTTTTGGGGGGGACCAGTGACATTACTACAGTAATCAGTGCTAAAAATATGCACTGTTACTGTATTGATGACACTGGCAGGAAAGGGGTTAACTCAGGAGCGATAAAAGGGTTAAGTATATGCCTAGGGGGTGTTTTCTAACTGAGGGGGATGGGCTTGTGGAATCAACACAAACCTGCGATTCTAAATAGGAGGATCACAGGCACTCTGTGTTCTTTCCAGAGAGCGGTCTGCTGTGTTTACAACAGCAGTTTGTCGTTCTCTCTCCACAGGGAGCAATCGCAGGTGCATGGCGGCAATCATGGCCGCCAGTCTTGTGGATTGGCTTCCCCAGTGCCTAATGGGGGCAGGAGCTTTCCTGCGAAATGCCATACAGGTACAGCAGTTCAAGCAGCCGAGCAAGCCTGCCACAGTATAGCTGCAGCGGGCGTTTGGCAATTATTTCAAGTCAATGGTTTTTTTTTAGGTCTAGTGGGAATGTTTTTCATGTTTTAGTCTTGTTGTAAATTGCAAACATTTTTCAATAAAAATTACTTGATTAATAAAAAATAAAAAAAGTAAAAAACTTTATTTAAATCAATAACAAATTTTTTTAAACCTCTCGCCCTCACATACACAGAAATGTTAAAGTGCACTTCAGTTGTGCCTACATGAAAACAGCAACTGCACTACACATATGGGTTAACTGCTGTGCACGCACTAATGTGAAAGATGTAGAAATAAGGGGCCACTTAGTAAACAGCGACCATAGGTCAATTTGTTTCTGCATAAATCACTGAAATAGAACACAAGCGTAATAAAAATACACCGAATTTCAAGGGTAATACAAATACACCGAATTTCAAAAGAGCCAACTTTCCTAAACTGCGCTCTTTGTTAAATGACATTAAAAAGGGATAAAATCCTAAGAACACAGGAGGAAAAATGGGAGTGTTTAAGAGCCTACTAAATAAAGGGATTGGCCAGTGCATTCCAATGGGAAATAAGTTTAAAAAAGCTAAAAAAAATCCTAGATGGCTAAACTCCAAAGTAAAAATGCATATAAAAGCAAAAGAAAAGGCCTTCAAAAAATAAAAGACTGAGGAGTCATTGCCAGCATTTCAACATTACAAAAAATGCAATAAGAAATGTAAGAGTGCAAACAGGGAGGCTAAGATAGAACACGAAGCCCTGTGGATGTGGTGTATCTGGGTTTTGCAAAGGCATTTGATACAGTTCCCCACAAATGTTTATTCTACAAACGGAGGTCTGTCGGCATGGACCATAGAGAGTACCTGGATTGAAAACTGGCTACAGGGGAGAGTGCAAAGGGTAGTTATAAATGGGGAGTGCTCGGAATGGTCCTGGTGTGGAAACCTTGCAAAAAGACCCAACCAAAACAATGGGGTGGGCAACTCAATGGCAAATGAGGTTTAATGTTGCAAAATGTAAGGTAATGCATTTTGGGGCTAAAAATACAAATGCAAGTTACCGTCTAGGGGGGGGGGGGGGTTAACCTCTGGGGGAATCTGGGATGGAAAAGGACCTGGGGGTCCTAGTAGATGATGGGCTCAGTAATAGCATACAATGCCAGGCTGCTGCAAGCAAGCCAACAGAATATTGGCATGTATTAAAAATGGGATTCACTCCAGAGATAAAACGATAATTTTCCCACTCTACAAGACTCTGGTTCGTCCGCATCTTGAGTATGCCGCCCAGGATATACTGGAACCAGGAGAGTCCAGAGAAGGGCAACAAAGCTAATAAAGGGACTGGAGGACTTCACCTATGGGGAAAGACTACAAAGATTAAACTTATTTTCTCTATAGAGGAGGCGCACCATAGGTTGAACTGGGAAGGACTCACCAACTATATAAAGATAATTTTATGGGTAACTCTAAACTGTTGAACTGTAGGGGCATTTAAAGCTTCACCTATAGACAATTTTGGGTTCTGTAGTTACAAGCCATTTCTCAAAGGACCACCATGGCAATAAATAATTATCTTTGATAACTGTATATGCATAACTCAAACAATGATAGACTTTAGTTTAAACTGTAAGCTTTTTCAAACAACTGGACTGCTGTTGAAGGTTCACGTACAGAACCCCACCGCAGGTTCAAACCCCCCCCCCCCCAATTTTCTAGGTATGTTTGGCCTGGCAGAGACCAGCAGCACATTTATGCATGTGCAGAGGATTTTCTGTGCATATGTACAAACACCTAGTTTCTGGTCTATGGGCCACCAGTGACCCGCAGCACAGTTGCTGTGAGCCTGCGCAAAAAAAGGCAATAAACCTGTGTGAATGTCATCAAGGATCAAAACTTACTTTTTCAGTGCATTCAAAATCTTCATAGATATCCCACACTGCACCCATGTTTTGATTGGCTTTGGGCAACTTTTTCCTTGCACTGTAATGCCCTCCAAACTTAGTCTGTAGGCACTGACATCTAAAAAACAAAGAACAGTAAACCATGTTACATATTGCAACAATACGAGACTTAATAGTGTAAAGAGTAAACAAAAAAAACAAATCTATTTTGCCTGTGTCCAATCATCGGTAGGTGGCAGTATAACCGTCCTAAGGATTCAAGATGACACTCTGGGTACAATGATGTACGATAAAGACAAACAAACAGTTTGCTGTAACTGCTTATAAAGTGTTAGCTTGCGTTGAGCTTGATTGGTTAGTCAAGTCCATCCAAGTACACTGGTCTAACACTACCCTCTCCCCAAACGGAGAATGATGTTGTCCAAAGGCGTATGCTTTTCTACTTTTTCCAGAATGCAGTTAACCTAATGCTGGGTATACTTGTATCAGAATTTTTTTTTTTTTTCCAATAAAAGTTTTATTTTATTCAAAGTAAATGAATAACAATACAGCGATAGTCAACATACATCGAATACATATAAAGTAACACTTCTTGGTACATAAAATTAGCATAGGTTAACTTAATACAAATGTTGGGGGGGGGGGTGTAAGAAAGGCAAGAAGAAATACAGGATCAATTTAGACCATCATTTATAAGATACGACATAGCTCTTCATATGACAGTTTGGATCAAAAATGTTTAAAACTGTGTAGCCAATTTGTTTGAGGAGAGATAGCCCCACACATCCCTGGTGTAGGGGGGGGATATCTCCCTGTAAAGATAGAGTTTGAATTTCACAAGGGAAAAAGTATACTACACCTAATATATATGCGGATTTCTTGTAAAATGTGCTATGTTTGTTGTAAGATAATCCCGTCTTTAAGATCTGTGTATTGGTTTGTGGTTCGGAAGTGCAACCAACATGCCCAAGTGTATCTTTGCCAATATTTATGAGTTCCTCCATTTCTGCAATCTTGTTGATTTTTTTTTAAACCATTCCTTCATTGAGGGAATGTGTTGTGAGCCCCAGTGAATGGGAATACACAACTTGGCAGCATTGATCATGTGTAGGGGAAGCGTATTGCAGTATGCAGATATTGGGGAGTCAGAATGGTGTAGTAACAGTTGCGCTGGGGTATAATCTAGAGCCATTGTGGAGACTTTGGTCGTTATTTGATGCACTTGTGCCCAAAATTTTTGGATATGTGGGCAGGACCACCAAATATGCAAAAGGGTACCTTCCTCCCTGGAGCATCTCCAACATTTATCTGAGTTCTCAGAGTTGAATTTATGTAGTAAAGTTGGTTTTCTATACCATCGGGACAGTGTTTTGAAGTTGTTTTCTTGTGTCAAGACGTTAATGGATCCCTTATGTGCAATACTGAAAATGCGTTCCCAGTCGGATTCTGATAAATCCATACTTGAATCCTTCTCCCATGCGAGACACGCCCTCCCTTCTTTCGAGGAAGTGTTTATGAAGAGTATATTGTGCGTCAAAGAGACAACATGTCTTAGGGGGGCGGATTGAAAGCAAAGGGTTTCAAATGGAGTGGGTTGTCGTGACAATGAAGTGGAGTGGTCGGAAGTTGTGAGGAAATTTCTTATTTGATGGTATAGCAGGGTAGGGAAAGAGCCTTTTGACAACTGAGTGGAAACACAGGCAAAATCTCGGAAAATGCCTCCTGAGAAAAAGTGTTTAGCAAGTGAGTGCTAAATGGCCAGTTATTTTTAATGAGGGATAAGTCCATTCCTGGGGGGAAGGCTGGATTGTTATTAATTGGCGTAAGGGGACCTGGGTTAGAGGAAAGACCAAATTTCTTGGAGACTTTCTGAAAGACTTGGAGTGTTGGGCCAATGAGTGGGTGTTTCTTGAGTAACGGCGGTATGTGACCTGGCTTAATCCAAGGAGTATTTTCTAAAGGAAGGTAGGAAAATGCTCCCTCAAGGGGAACCCAATCTTTGAGGGTGGCATGCACCGACCAGTCCACAATTCTGGATAGGTGACAGGCCCAATAATAGTTCTGTAGGTCAGGGACACCGATGCCACCTTTCTGCTTAGGTCTTATCAGTTGGTCAAGGCTGATCCTTGGTCTTTTATTGTTCCATAGGAACCGTGTACACAATGAACGGAAATTTCTGAAAAAGGACGGAGGAATTGTGATAGGAACGGCCTGAAGGACATATAACAATCTTGGGAGAACATTCATTTTTATCAATGCAGCTCGACCAAACCATGAAAAAAACAAGGTTCCCCATTTATGAAGGTCTTCTTTAATAGATCTTAGAATTGGGATGTGATTTTCATTAAAGAGGTCTGACAAGTTAGATGTGAGATAGATACCCAGATATTTGAGAGCAGTGGTTTCCCATTTGAATGGAAAGTTGTTTTGGCATTGGAGAACGGTTGCGGCTGGGAGGGAGACATTTAACGCTTGCGATTTAGCAAAATTTATTTTGAGGTTTGAGATGCTTTTGAATAGTTTGAAGTCTTTAAGTAAGTTGGGGATAGATATGTGAGGGTCTTGTAGAAACAACAAAATATCGTCAGCATATGCAGCTACTTTATAGGTATGGCCATTTACATCTAATCCCTTGATATCTGGGTTGGAACAGAGACATCTTAATAGCGGTTCTAGAGTAAGTATGAAAAGAATTGGCGAAAGGGGACAACCCTGCCTTGTACCGTTAGAGATGGCCGTTCACCCTGACTCTAGCCATCGGCGAGGAGTAGAGTGACATAATGAATGACCACATACGGTCCTTAAGCCTGACGTGCCGGAGCACAGCCGACAGATAGTCCCAGGCCAACCTGTCGAACGCCTTCAAACTACCCTCCAGGAACTGATTCAAGCAAAGACTGCCCTACGAGAACTCTTGGAACGCAAACAAAAGCGTAAAGCCATATTATCTCAAAAGCTATTTTATGAACAGGGCAACAAATGTGGTAAACTACTAGCAAGAACGGTTCAGACTAAGAAATCTAACTCTTCTATTCAATGCATCAGGGATGCTCAAGGGATACCCAAACTAACTACACCCGATATAGCCGCCCAATTTGAAAATTATTACTCCGAGCTATATAACTTACCTCATAACACGAATGGCTTGGACTTCGCCCTCAATAGACAGAGTTTGATGCATTCCTTTCTGCAGAAACATAGCCCCACTCCGATCCCTCAGCAAGACACTGACCTTTTAGAAAGCCCAATAACAGAATCTGAACTAAAACAAGCGATTAAACAAATGAAATTAGGCAAGAGCCCTGGCCCAGATGGTTTCACCGTGGCCTATTCTAAAACGTTCTTAGACCAACTTCAGAAACCATTTCTGAAGGCCTTCAACACCATGTCCCCCCTTCCCACCCAACCTATCAGACTCCTAGAAGCCCACATATCGGTCATACCAAAAGCAGGAAAAGACGATACGGTGGTATCCAACTATAGACCGATATCCCTATTAAACGTAGATTTAAAACTTTTCACCAAAATTCTGGCAAATCGACTTCAACCCTTCCTGACGACATTGATCTCAAATGATCAAGTTGGCTTTGTGCCGGGTAGGGAGGCAAGAGACAATACAATTAAGGCTATCAATTTGCATCATTGGCTCAATACCTCCCATACCCCAGGCTTCTTCTTATCCCTGGATGCTGAGAGTGCGCAGCCCACCGCTTCAGCTACAGTGACAAAGACCCCCAAACAGGAGAGAAAAAAGCTGATCCAGAAATAAAAATACAGAAACATATTGAGAGCAATAACCTGCAGTGCCCCGCAGAGTGTTGCCACGAGTGTCCTGCTTCAGAGCAAAAGGAAGTGCTGCTAGAGTAGGCTGAACTTATAGGCTGCATGACCCAGGGAAAATGGCTGCCCCATAGGATTGCATGGGAGGCTCCGCCAAAATGGCCGCCGGACATGCGGTCGGAACGATCGTTCGTCTACCGCAAAATGGGGGCGGATGGCGCCAAAAACAGCATGTAGATTGCCCATAGAGAAGCCAAACATGCCTGCCCATACCTAAAATGGCGGACCGCGCGGTTTTACCCCGCTGCGGCCGCCACACACACAGTCTGCACCCCCAACAAGCACTGAAGTGACACAGGGAAGGGGACCCCCAAAAAACATACAGCACCGCAGCGCATGCACAAGCGATCCCCGCAGGGACCGCATCAGGGAGTCACACAGGCACAGACATGGGGGACACACCGCAACACAGGACTGCCACCCCAGACAGAGGCACCACACAAGTACTTACCTGTACCAGACGACGTGGGGTGCCTCTATGAACGGAAAGCCGCTGTCCTCATATGACAGGGAGTGCCGTTTGCCAGGGACATGACACTGCAGCATCGCAGATGTGTCCTGTGAGGTAGCCACCTCACGGCTGCATCCCTGCTGCGAACAGGGATGGGTCGTTCATAGTGCCAGGGCGAACCATAGCTGAACGCTCAATGGCGGGCTGGGGTCCATCTGACCCTCTGCCCTGGAGAACAAGGGCGGTCAGTCCGAATCCCAGCACCGCATGATCCATCTTCATCAGAAGAATCGACTAAAACTAAAGCTGACAAAATAAACAGCTAGTAAAGTAAGAAAAAACTGACATTTTCAAAAGAAAATCTAATAAAAAAAAAAAAAGATTAGATAGGCTGAGACTGTAGCCCCAGCACAGGGAAGCCTAACTACCCCTGACGCTAGGCAGATTAAAACTGAGTTGGGAGTGGTCACTGCAGGGGGGTATTGACCAGATGGGACAGCCCCCATGGGTGTGTATATGCAAATGCCTTTGTTCTTTTGACTAAGTCTTATGCCTAGCTACTCCTGCGGAGCGGAAGTCAATACCCAACAGTGATGACTTAGAGGAGGCGGCGACTGTCGGAGGACGTAAGAGAAAAGGGGATTCCCTCCAGAAATAACGGAATTTTTGTAAAATCTTACCGTAAAATTCCTTTCTCTGAGTCCTCCGACAGTCGCCGCCCCTTCCCAAGTCTTCACCAATGGGTATTGACCTTTGCTCCTCAGGAGTAGCTAGGCAACAAGAATTGTTAATACAAAAGCTTTTAGCATAGACACACCCCTAGGGGCTGTCCCACTAGTCAATACCTCCCTGCACCAGCATTCCCAACTCAGTTTGGTAGCATAGCAGTAAGAGTACACAAAAACCCCAAAAGAGGGGCGGGGGCGTTAAATTTTACAAAAATTCCGTTTTCTCTTACGTCCTCCGACAGTCGCCGCCCCTTCCCAAGTCTTCACCAATGGGATGTCCCAAAGCAGTGTAGACATGAGGGGTGGGAGACGCAGCCGCATATCAAGCAACGCAGTACCCACATCAGAGAAAGGAACCTTACCACAGTAAGAGAACCACCCGGGCAACAGGAACACATGCTCAACAGGAGCAACAACCCAGGAAAAACAAGTAACCCAGGGGTAAAACACCCCAATAACCAAGGGCCCAAAAAAAAAAAAAAAAAAACAAGGGTCCCTAAGAAACTGCCGCACTGAGAACTTTACGGCCAAAGGAGGCATCGGCCGATGCCTGAACATCCATTTTGAGAAGGTGTGAACGGATGACCAAGTCGCTGCCTTACACACCTGGGCCACAGAAGCCTGATGACGGTAAGCCCAAGACGTACTCAGAGATCTGGTAGAGTGCGCCTTCACAGGGAAGGGAGGAACCTTCCCCTTCAAGGCATAGGCTTGCTCAATGGTCTGTCTGATCCATTTGGCGATGGTCGCAGCCGACGCCGCCATGCCCTTCCGAGGTCCCTCAGGAAGGACAAAGAGGGAATCAGACTTGCGAAAAGATTTAGTGGACGACAGGTAAACCCTGATCGCCCGGACAACATCCAAGGAATGTAAGGCAACCTCCTTCGGATGCGTAGGCTTCGCGCAGAGCGAAGGCAAGACAATGTCTTCATTAAGGTGAAACTCCGAGATCCTTTTCGGAAGAAAGGATGGGTTAGGTCGCAAGACCACCTTATCCCTGTGAATCACCAGGTAGGGAGAGCTGCAGGACAAAGCCGCCAGCTCCGACACCCTGCGAGCCGAGTGATCGCCACCAAAAAGGCAACCTTCTTGGACAACAGAGACAACGAGATCTCCCTGATCTTTTCAAAGGGAGCCTGTTGTAACACGGACGGAACCAAGTTCAAGTCCCATGGAGGCAAAGGTTCCCTCCTAGGAGGGGCCAAATGTCGCACCCCCTGAACAAAGGTGCTAACCAATGAATTAGACGCCACAGGGCGTTGAAAGAGAACGGCCAGCGCAGAAATCTGGCCCTTAATCGTGGCCAACGCCAAACGCTGGTCTACTCCAGTTTGGAGGAAAGCCAACACTCTCGACACCGAGTATGAACGAGGGGAATACCCCCTGGACTCACACCAGGCAAAGTATGCTTTCCAAGTACGGTAGTAAATTTTCCCCGAAGAGGCTTTTCTAGCCTTGATCAAAGTGGGAATGACCTCAGGGTAGAGACCCCTATCCTTCAGGACCTGGCTTTCAACAGCCAGGCCGTTAAAGCCAGCGACTGTAAAGCAGGATGGAATATCGGCCCTTGAGACAGACGGTCTTCCCGAAGCGGCAGGCGCCACGGAGCGTCGACTGCCAGATTTACGAGGTCTGCGTACCAAGACCGGCGAGGCCAGTCCGGTGCCACCAGAATCACCGCATGCTGTTCCGAGGCCAATCTGCGAAGCAGCCTGGACAGTAGTTGAATTGGGGGAAAGGCATACATCAGACGATACTGATGCCAGGGCGCCACTAACGCGTCCGAGGCGTCCGCCCGAGGATCGCGTGTTCTTGCCACGAACCTTTCCACCTTGTTGTTTAGATGAGACGCGAACAGGTCCACATCTGGAGAACCCCACTTCGCGCACAACATCTGGAAGACATCGGGGTGAAGGGACCATTCCCCCTGGTCCAGGGTCTGGCGACTCAGATAGTCCGCCTGCCAGTTCTCCACCCCCGGTATGTGAACTGCCGTTATCGCCGGGACATGCGTCTCGGCCCAAGACAGAATGTCGGCCACTTCCCGAGCCGGCCGGGCACTCCTGGTGCCCCCTTGATGGTTGACATAGGCCACCGCAGTGGCATTGTCCGTCTGAACCCGAACTGGACAGCCCCGAAGCCGGGCCGTCCATCGCAGAAGGCAAAGCTTTATCGCTTGCAATTCCAGAATGTTGATTGGAAGGGAGGACTCCTCCTCCGACCAAGTTCCCTGGGCGGACAAAACGCCCAGAACACCACCCCAGCCCGACAGGCTGGCATCCGTGGTGATCACCGTCCACAACAATGGACGAAAAGACTTGCCCCCCGACACCGCCGGGGACTGGAGCCACCACAGAAGATCCCTTCTGGTGTTGTGGCTCAACGAGATCCGCAGATCCAGGGATTGTGGCCGCCCGTCCCACTCGGCAAGAATCTCCGCTTGGAGACCCCGCGTGTGAAACTGAGCAAAGGGGATCGCCTCGAAAGCCGAGACCATTAAATCTAGACATCTCATGCATGTCCGGAGAGACGAGTGCCGGTTGTCCCTGAGAGACCTGACCTCGTCCTGAAGTGTCCGAAGCTTGTCTTCCGGCAGGAAGACCTTCGCTTGGACAGAGTCCAGAATCATTCCCAGGTAGGGAAGACGAACCGAAGGACACAGACGACTTCGGAATGTTTATAGTCCAACCAAACTCCTGCAGTGTCCGCATCGTGGTGGACAGGTCGGTCACCAGGCTCTGACTGGCGTTTGACCTTATCAGGATATCGTCCAGATACCCCAAGACAGCAATGCCCTGTGCTCGCAACAGGGCCAGAACCGGCGCCAGCACCTTGGTAAAAACCCGCGGAGCCGAAGCGAGACCGAAAGGTAACGCCACGAATTGGTAGTGATCTTCCGCAATGGCGAATCGAAGGTACCTCTGGTGACCCTCGAAAATGGGGATGTGTAGGTACGCATCCTTCAGATCTATGGAGGCCATGAATTCCCCCGGACTCAGGGCAGCCACCACTGAGCGCAGGGATTCCATGCGGAACTTGCGAACCCGCACAAAGCGGTTCAGAGCTTTCAAGTCCAGAATCGGACGCACCTTGCCCTCCTTTCTGGGCACAGTGAACAGATTGGAGTAAAACCCCCGAAATCTGTCCCGATGAGGCACCGGGACCACCACCCCCTGGGCCCGCAGGTCCCGCACCGCCAGGTGCAGATCCTGCAAGCACTCCGGAGACAGCTGAAGATTTGAGGGAAAAAATCTGCCGAGAGAGAAATTCGATCTTGTAACCAGATCGAACGATTTCCTGAACCCATCTGTCCCGAATGCGGGTCAGCCAAGGTTGTAGGAAACCGTGCAGACGTCCCCCCACCCCAGAAACGGGTGAGGGCGCCCCTTCAGGCGGAAGTGGTATGGGAAGTCGAACCGGACTGGCCGGACTTCTGCTTCCCTGCCCACGGCTTCTTCTGGGAGCCTTGGCCTTTGAAGGTCTTGCCCTTGGATTGCGACCTAAAGGCACGAAAGGACCCCTGAGAGGGTCTAAACGAGGAATTCCGTTTACCACGGAAGGACTTATGCTTGTGGGACTGGGGTAGGAGAGTACTCTTGCCCCCCGTAACCCCTTTTATCAGAATATCCAAAGCCTCGCCAAAAAGGAGGGATCCCGCGTAGGGAAAATCCGCCAGCGTCTTGCGAGAAGATTGGTCAATTTTCCAGCCATATTAGACGACGGTTCAGTATCCCCACGCTGGACAGGCGCGCAGCCAAGGGAGCTAAATTCAAGTCCGCATCACACAAGTACATGACACCCTGATGGATCTGGTCCACCATAGCCAACGTGGTAGGCGGAGCCGAATCAGCCACCAGGATGCGCCTGAGCATCTTCGTCCAATCTGCAACAGCCTGTGCCGCCATAATGGAAGCAAAAATAGGCTTCAGCATAGAACCAGCAACCATATAGGCATGACGGGCAAGAGACTCCATTCTCCTGTGCGTAGGGTCCTGGAAAACCGGGGTATCCTCAGAAGGCACCGCAGTAGCCTTGTTCAAAATGGCCACCGCGTGATCCACCTGAGGCACCACACACCAATGCTCGTCGGTGGAGGGCGCAAACGGATAAAGCAGTTTAAAAACTTACTTGGCACAGTAAAGGGCTTCTTTAAATTGCGCCACTGCTCATTAACAGTATGATGAAATTCCGCAGGGCAGGGAAAAACCTGCACTGATTTTCGAGTTCTCTGCGTTCCAAAAGAGGACACCCTAGCAGGAGGAGTGGGCTCATCCTCTAGGTGCAAGGTATCTTTAATGGAAGCAATCAGCTCATTCATGAGTGCAAGCTCTTCAGGCGAGCCAGGGGGAGAAACATCAACCCCCTCCACCTCCCCCTCGGACCCCATAAGGTCCAAAGATGAGCGGGACCCCGAGAGAAGGGTACGTCAGCCACAGCAGCCACATCGCCCTCCGAATCAGAGGAAATGGATAACCTGGCCCTTTTTGCGGATCGTTCAGCCATCAGCATCTGCACCTGAGACACTAGGGATGCCACTACAGTGGTCAGATCGGCCCCCTCGGGGGGTGCAGCAGCCCCCTGGTCCCCCACCAGGGCGGGGGGAAACTTGCTAGCCTGAGAATCCATGCCCCAACAATGAAAAGGAAAAAAGGTACTGGCCCTTTAACACCACGGCGAGCGCTGCCCACCGCACAATTACTGTATGCACCGACCCCGCAGGGATAGATAACACTGAGCAAGGAATGACAGGACAAAGAAGGTAAAAACCTGGAGAGAGCACAACAGGCTGCTGCCACCGATCGCTGTTCCCAGAGAAGAGGAAGTGATGCAATAGCTGGCTGACTGATATAGCCTATGAGGCTCCGCAAACATGGCCGCTCGGCTGAGGGATGAGGCTACAGGAAAATGGCACCGACATGTGCTCGAAAGAGCGCGGCCCGCCAAAATGGCGGCGAATGGCGCCAAAACACGGCGCTGTACAGGGACAGGGCCGGTCACAGCATATAAGCAAAAAAATGGCGGATCGCCGCAGCGGCCGCCGCACAACACATGTCTGTACCTAAATCTGCACCCAGAGCATAACTCACAGCAGAGCAGGATGGCCCCCCCTCGCAGCCCACAGGCAGTGCAGCCATACGGGGATCTGACAGGGAGCCCGCATTTACACAGACATGGGGGGTACTACACAGCCACAGACTGACACCCACACAGAAGGTCCCCACACAGAAGGTGCTTACCGTACCAGATGGCGTGAGGAACCGTCTCCAGCGACAAACCGCTATCAAGGCAGACAGGGAGTGCCGCAGCCAGGATGCTTGTGGACCGCAGCCATAGACCGCAGCATGGCGTCCAGTGAGGTAGCCACCTCACAGGCAGCATCCCTGCAGCGAACAGGGATGGGTCGTTCAATGTGCCAGGGCAAACCTAAGCTGAACGCTCGATGGCAGGCTGGGGATCCATCTGGCACTCAGCCCTGGGATCCAGGGCGGCCAGTCCGAGACCCAGCTCCGCATGAACATCTTCATCCGAAGAACCCTAAACTAAAGCTGACAAAAAAACAGCTAGTAAAGAAAAGAAAAATACTTGAAATAAAATCAAAAAGGGTAGAAGGCTGAGACTAAAGCCCCAGCACAGGAAAGCCTGCTACTCCTAAGCTAGGCAAGATCAAACTGAGTTGGGAATGCTGGTGCAGGGAGGTATTGACTGAGGGGACAGCCCCTAGGGGTGTGTCTATGCTAAAAGCTTTTGTATTAACAATTCTTGTTGCCTAGCTACTCCTGCGGAGCAAAGGTCAATACTCATTGGTGAAGACTTGGGAAGGGGCGGCGACTGTCGGAGGACGTAAGAGAAAAAGAGATTATTCTACCACTCTACAAGACTCTGGTCCGGCCACATCTGGAGTATGCTGTCCAGTTCTGGGCACCGGTCCTCAGGAAGGATGTGCTGGAACTGGAGAAAGTCCAGAGAAGGGCAACAAAAATAATTAGGGGAATGGAGGACATCAGCTATGAGGGAAGACTACAAGCACTGAACCTATTCTCTCTAGAGAAGAGACGATTGAGGGGGGGGGGGGATATGATATCAATGTACAAATATTGTACTAGCAACCCTAGCATATGGAAAAACCTATTCAGAGAAAGGAAATACAATAAGACACGTAACCACTCACTAGGACTAGAGGAAAGGCGGTTTAACCTTAAAATACGCAGGGGGTTCTTCACTGTAAGAGCAGTAAGGATGTGGAATTCTCTTCCACAAGCAGTGGTATCAGCAGGGAGCATTGATAGTTTTAAAAAAAACTATTAGATGGGCACCTTAAAGACCACAACATACAGGGGTATACAAATGTACGGTTAGCAGCAAACACACACACACACACATCATAGGTTGAACTGGATGGACTGGTGTCTTTTTTCAACCTCACTATAACTATGGAAACGCTATCAAGCACCACACGGCTGGAAAAAAAAAAAAAAAAAAAACACCTTGTCACTATCAGCGGTGGAAAAGATTTCAGCACTAGGCCTAATGGGAGAATCCTTCACCTAATTGGGGGGGGGGGGGGGGACACTTTTAATAGGGTCACCTGCAGGCCTACCATGAGGGCACTTATCAGTTTGGCTGCAGGACCCCCATGAGGGTTCAATCATTAACCATAACGGCAGGCTTTGCCCAGAGAGCCTTCCAGGACTTGATCCCCCAGTTGGAGTTCACTGTCCTGGACCTATGTAGCATCCTACCGGAAAGCAGGCGGCAATATATATCATTGCAGAGGGTTCCGTAAACAAAGGGTCTGGGGCCGAGCGGCAACATTACAGGCTGTTCCCGTGTTGTGTCCTCCTCCTCATCATCTGATCCGTGGTTTGGTTATTATACCTCTGAGTGATGATAGCCATGGGAATGGATCCAGGAAAAAACGTTCTGATTACTGTTGGAACCTTTGAGGGTCTGGAAGAAATCATGCAGGGAGCTGCACAGCAGTGACCAGCATTGTCAAACACTGGCAAAAAATCTCAAGTCCTGCCTACTGGGAGAGGGGTAATGTCTAGGAGGGGGACTGTTTATTTTTTAGCAATGTTCAATCAACTGTAGGTGGCAGTACCCAACCCTGTTCCAAAGGAAGATGTTCTGTGTCCTGTGATGTACGTGAAAGAAATATTAAAAACAAATCCAAATAAAACATAAAAAGACTGACAATAACCAGATGTCATAGCATACACTTATACTACTAAACACTAAATAAAAACTAGGGTCACAGTTTATGGGAATAGCTTATTCTGAGATAATTTTACCTTCTGTGGTCATTTTGGCAAGCTCTGGAACTTCCACATAAAAGTTCTTCCTGTAAGGTTCATATTCTATCTTTTTATGATCCACAGGCTCCAGCAGTTTGCGCTGCTTAGTCTGAAAGCCAGTCAGAGCAGTTTGAAGGTCTACCTCTTCTTCTTCTGAAGAATACTACAAAAAGGAAAGCACTTTACTGCATCTTATGCATGGATTACAGGTCTTAAGTTACATGCTACTTACATTCAGTCAGACAGCACACTTGAGTTGGTGTCCAACCCTTTGACTTCTCTGGGCCACATTGAGTGTAGAGAAATCTTCTCAGGCCGCATATAAAATATATACTATAGTTAAGGTATACAAGTTAAATAAACGCTGACGCGTGCGCCCCCCGCACTAATTTAACACAACTAGAGGATGATCAAATGAAATGGGATCAGTATACAGAGGTTTACATTTTCTGAGAGATATTAAAGAAACACTCTAACCACTTCAGTGATTTGAAGTGGTCATGGTGGTAGGAGTCAGAAACACTGCACGTGATGGGATATTTACAGTTATGTGTGTGTGTGTGGGGGGGGGGGGGAATAGTTGCACCCCTAGCAGATATGACTTAGGCAGTCAGAAAATGTCATGTCCTTATTCATAAATTTATGAACAAGGACACGATATATTATGACAGAACACAACTAGTTATTAAAAAACATATTGCAACAATTTACACACGCTAATGCACATACCTTTTCTACTTATTTTGCAGACTGCTGGTGGGTAATGCCGGCCATGCGGGTGCTGCTGGTCATGACGTCAGGTACTGCTGGAGGAAGCAGTGGCTGCAGTAGAGAGCAGAGGAAGCAGTGGCTCTGTCACTGACTGCAGACATCCCAAGTCTCCCGCGGCACCCGGGAGATCGCACGGCACATACGGGTGTCCTTAAATCGCTGGCCAAAGGCGGGAGACTGCCTGGAGTTCCGCGGCAGGAGGTTTGAGCCGTGTGTGGGCAGGCTAAATGGACAAAGTTGATCAATTGACAACCAGCCTGCCGGATTCACTTGGGATTGCTAGCAGCTGCTATAGCCACTAGCAATAATCACTGCCCCAGCCAGGAGCAGACAATTGCTCTGCAGGAGGGATTCCCCGTCAGCACTGTGTGTTGATGGTGGAATCGTACAAATTTCTTTCCTGCAACCAAGAAATTTGCACCATCTATGGCCTGCCTAAGTGTCATTGAAAGACACACCTTCATGACAGCATACAAGCAAACATACAAAACCATAAATGAGAATTAACTGTCTGAACACTTGAAAATCATTTACTTCCATGGCATCTTGATCATTTTCCATGAGTTCTCCTTTTTTTTTTGTTGTTTCAGCCTGAGCCTTTTTCGTGGTCAGCACAGTGACAACCTTTGTGACATTAGGTCCACTTTTCTGTGGAAGAAAAAACAAATACATAAAATTAAAAAAACTCTTAAATAATCTTAATGGCTAACCCCACCTTTAGCAATATATTAACCACTTTACCACTGGTCACTGTGCTGCTACTGCGGCAAAGTGGCTCGTTAACATCTGGCGACGTAGACCTAGTCACCAGACTCTCCCCTCTCTCGGCGCTGCCGGAGGCTCGCTCCCGCTGTTTCCAGTCACAGCGGGAGTCGGGCCAGGGGAGGAGAGGCGGTGATCACCGCCGCTCTTCCCCGATCGTCGGGGATCGAGTGAGGAAATCCGCCAGCTTGTGTAAACAAAGCGGGCGGATCTCCTCTGTGACAGATTACAGGATTCAGCATAGCTGAACCTGCGATCTGTGTCTGTCACACAACCCCCTCCCCCCACACACGTCAGTAAGCATGAGGCATATATTTAACCCCTAGATCACCAATAAAGTTAACCCCTTCCCTGCCAGTGTCATTATTACAGTAACAGTGCATATTTATAGCACTGATTACTGTAGTAATGTCACTGGTACCCCCAAAAATGTCAGTTAGGGGTCCGATCTGTCCACCGCAATGTCGCGGTCCCGCCCAAAAAAAAAAAAAAAAAAAATCGCCGTTCGCCGCCATTACTAGTAAAAAAAAAAAGACAAATCTTTCCCGTAGTTAGTAAACGCAATAACTTTTGCGCAAATCAATCAAAATACACTTATTGTGATTTTACCAAAAATATGTAGCAGAAAACAAATTGGTCTAAAATGTTAAAAAATTTTGATTTTTAAATTTATTTTGGGAATGTTCTATATCAGAAAATTGTTTTTTTTTTTTTTTTCAAAATTGTCGCTTTTTTTTTCAAAAATTAAAAATCGCACAGGTGATCAAATGCCACTAAAAGAAAGCTCTATTTGTGGGGGAAAAAAGGACATGGGGGAAAAAAAAGGACATAAAATGAATTTGTGTACAGCATCGCACGACCGCGCAATTGTCAGTTAAAGTAACAGTGCCGATTCGCAAAATCTAGCCTGGTCAGGAATAGGGTAAAATCTTCTGGTCTTAAAGAGGTTAAAAATACACTCATTGAGAATTTTTTTGTCAAAGACATGTAGCTAAATACATTTTGGCCTAAATATAAGACAAAAATTGAATATTTTGGATATTTTTTAACTGTCAAAGTAGAAAATGTCAATTTTTTTCGCAAAATTTTCTGTCTTTTTTTATTAAAGCGGTAGTATCCCGCTTTTTGACCCTTTTACCTACAGGTAAACCTATAATAAGGCTTACCTGTAGGTACAATTAATATCTCCTAAACCGGCACGGTTTAGGAGATATTTGCAGTGCATGCAGCCGCTCACGCGAGCGGCGCATGCGCTCTGAAGGTCCGGGGGGGACCTTAGCTTTCCTTGCCGGGAGCCTACCGGAAAATCACGAAATCACTTCATACGGAAGTATGCGATGCATACTAGCTCATTATGCCTTTGTCTTGCAGGTTTTTTTTTTTTTTTTTTTTCGGGTTTACAACCGCTTTAATATCGCAAAAATGGAAAGCGCAGAGGTGATCAAATACCACCAAAAGAAAGCCGTTTGTGGGGAAAAAAAAAAAGGACGTAAATTTTGTTTGGGTACAGGGTTGCATGACCGCGCAATTGTCAGTTAAAGTTGCGCAGTGCCAAGTTGCAAAAAGTGGCCTGGACATTAAGCAGGAAAACCCTCCGGTGGTAAAGTGATTAAATGTGTACTTAGGGTGCAACATATAAAATGTTGCTAAGCAAACCTCCCACCCCTCCAAAGAGGCACTCCCATGACAACGTGCAGGGGGTTCTTATCCCCCACTGCAGCTGTCACATTTTAAAACACTGGCTGCGTGGAGCTTTACAGTGGATCAGTGAATCAGACGCCATGCTTTACAGGCTCCTATGACCAAAAAAAAAAAAAACACACTGGATTTTTATAAGAACTTACCGTAAAATCCCTTTCTCTGAAGTCCATTAACAGACACAGCCCTTATGCTTCTTAGACCATTGGGTTATGCTGCCCCCTACAGGAGTAGTACTAGGCAGGAAAAAAAATTCACCACACCTATGGGGGCTGTCCCTATAGGCATAGCCCCACACACCCTGCTCCAGAATACCAGTTTCATTGCAAGCAGTGAGACGACACAAAACCATCCCCATATCAGAGGGGCGGGTGCTGCGTCTGTCAATGGACTTCAAGTGTATCATTTTGTCTAAAGACTGTGGATCCCTGTTCCATTTGGCAGGAATCTCCTGTTGCAGAGGTCTCGAGTGAGACTGAGCAAACGGAACCGCCTCGAGGGTTGATACCATCAGACCTAGGGCTCTCATGCAAGTCCGTAGTGAAGGACAGATCGGTTTCCAAACAGCAACCGGATCGCCCGCTGCAACTTCTGACTTTTTTCCTGAGGAAGAAAGACCGTCGCTAAGACAGAATCCAGAGTCAGCCCCAGATAATCCAACCTCACTGAAGGAGTCAGAGAAGATTTTTTGAAATTGATAGTGCACCCGAAATTCCTTAAAAGGCTGAACTGTAATCGACAGGTCGCCCAACAGAGCCGAGTTAGAGTCTGCTCTCAATAGGAGATCATCCAGATATCCCAGGACCGCAATCCCTTTTTAGCGCAACAAAGCCAATACCGGAGCCAGTACCTTGGTAAAGACTCTGGAGGCGAGAACAAAGGGTAATGCCACAAATTGAAAATGCTCCTCTGCCTCCGCAAAGTGGAGAAATCGCTGGTGTCCCCCCGTAGTTAGGGATGTGTAGACATGCATCTTTGATATCAATGGAAGCCAGAAACCCCCCCCCTTTTAAAGACGCTACCACCGACCAAATGGATTCCATTCGGAACTGCTGCACTAGCACAAAGTGGTTCAGAGCCTTGGAGGTCCAGGATTGGACACACCTTGCCCTCTTTTCTGGGCACCGTGAACAGGTTTGAATAGAATCCAAAAGGTGCGTATATAAACCAGGCCCATATAAGCACTAGCAGCGCTAATACACTCTTATTACAAAAGAGCAGCAAATATGTCAATTCAAATAAATGAATATAATCAGGTATGATCTTAAACATAAATGTCCTGTTGGTAAATCAGCATGCAAAGGTAATGCAAGTCTCTTTTTCACGGCAATGGAAAGATTAGAATAGTGTGGAATAGTCCCAAGACAGATCTTCCTCCATTCACCAAAATACCACTGTGACGGTACTAACCGTCACCATTTGTGACGGATCACCCTGTCCCTGGATTGTAAGCCCCTTCCTTTTAATTTTCCTATGAGTTTGGGACATTGCCTTTTATGTTCCCTCTTATGCATCTTCTGAACAGCTGAATATGGCATCACTCATGGCATTGAGTTAATGTAATGTAATGCTACAGCCCTTCTCCCCCCACCCCCACCCTGTTTCTGTGTCTAATTGTGTGGATTCATGACACAGACAATGGTCTGGACTGGAGACATCTCTCCGCAGGGGGGTGTGTATGGAGAGACTGCCTGTTTACCATAAGCTCATTAGGTTATCTGTAGCCTGTTTCAATGTACAAATGTTCAGTTTCCATTGGTTGTTCCTTCTCCCCTTCCCCCCTCTGGCAAGGCTGAGGGGAGTGTCCCATAAGAAGCAACCCTCCGTAAGACCTGCTCCAGGACCAGTGGCACCAACCAGAAGCCCAGGTACCTGCAATCGCCCACCACCACACTTCCAACAGCAAAGCCAGGTACAGTGCCATTGGAACAACAGTTCCGACACTACCAGAGAAACTGTGACCATAGAAGGAACCACGATTCATGGCTTCGAGCAGGACCACCTTCCCCAGCACGGACAGCCGTCCACTACTACCATGGCCACAGGCAGCAACAACCTAGCCTCAGACCAATGCTCAAGCCCCGGATTACCAATCTTGGACCACCCCTACCACAGAGAGGGGGGGGGGGACTCCTCCAACTCGCAGGCACGCAGATACCAATCCGGCAGTGGGGTACAGTGCTACAGGTGCAAGCAGGTTGGGCACTACCAACGAGACTGTACCCAGAGCAGGGACCAAGCTGCATGGATCTGACCAGGGCCCCCCCCTCCCAAACCAAAACCTGTCCCAGACAATAGTCTGGACTGGAGACATCTCTCCGCAGGGGGGGGGGGGGGGGGTGGATGGAGAGACTGCCTGTTTACCATAAGCTCATTAGGTTATCTGTAGCCTGTTTCAATGTACAAATGTTCAGTTTCCATTGGTTGTTCCTTGTCCCCTTCCCCCTTTGGCAAGGCTAAGGAGAGTGTCCCATAACTGTGTAAAACTGTATGTCTTGGAATTTAATAAACAGTTCTTGCTTAGACTCAACATAGGAGTTTCATCTCATGTTTGTGGGAGAAGGCTATACCAGCTTTCTCCCTTCGGCTTGGATCGCTAAATCACTATCTCTGGTAAGAGCGGTTCTTGCTCTACTCTACAGCATCCCTCACACTAGGGGGAAGAGAACATCTCTGGCGGCGAAACCCCTCTTTCTATGGGGCGGCCGCTACAACCACCAAGAGCCTTCACCACCCCGCCATGCTCCCCTAGGTATTAAGAACGTACCCTTATTGCAAGGATCAAGCGCTGTAACCAAATCAAGTGATCCTCCACTATCAAATGGCAATCCACCTCCAGGTCCTGGCATAAGCTTGTCACTATGGATCAGCGATTCCTCATATCCTCTCCTCGATCTCTCTGGCGACTTCTAGAATCTTCTTTTTATTTCTCTATTCCATCAGGGAGGGAGGTGGAGGCAATGTGATGGTCATATGATCTCCAGACTTCACAGGAGGAAAACTCTAGATCTCCTCTGCCGCCAGTTCCTGCATGGTCTTCTCTCTCCGTCCTACCAAATGGAACATCCTTTCTGAATCTGACATCACTTCCTGTATTGAATACAGACAGGAAGTGATGTCAGGTAGAGACAGGAAGTGATGTCAGATTCAGACAGGATGTTCCATTTGGTAGGACAGATTCTTTTCATTAAATTCTGTGCCCCTTTTTCTCCAAACGTACCTTTGCTAATTCCAGCCAAAAAGATCAACTTTAACCTCATCGGTCCACAGAACTTGTTTCCAAAATGCATCAGGCTTGTCTATATGTTCATTTGCAAAGTTCAAATGCTGATTTTTGTGGTGAGGACATAGAAGAGGTTTTCTTCTGATGACTCTTCATTAAGACCACATTTGTACAAGTATCTCTTTATAGTGGAATAGTGTATCAACTCCAGTGTCTGCCAGATCTTTCTGGAGGAAACGTGCAGTCAAACGTGGGTTTTGAATTGTTTTACTCACAATCCTGCGAGCTGTTCTGTCTGATATTTTTCTTGGTCTTCCAGATCTTGCTTTAACTTCCACTGTTCCTGATGACTGCCATTTCTTAATTACATTCCAAACAGAGGATATTGACATCTGAAAACGCTTTGCTATCTTCTTACAGCCTTCTCCAGCTTTGTGAGCGTCAACTATTTTCAGTTTTCTAGACAACTGCTTAGAAGATCCCATGGTGCTGATTGTTGGGGCAAGGTCAGATGTGTCTGGGCATTTAAAACCTTTGAGATTGACATCACCTGGTCTTCCCAGACGATGACTGAGAACAATCCATGACACTGGCAGGTCTCAGCCTTGCAAAGGGGGCAGTGCATGCTATAAATTCTGCAGGGTGCCCAAACTTTTGTAGATGCAATTTTTTTGTTTTCTGTAATTTTGAAAGTGTCAATGATGGAAATAAAATCTAACTTTTGTTGACATATAAGAATGTTTAATCTGTAATTTGATGCCTTTGAGATTTTTCCATCTTTCCTTGGCTTCTTTATTAATCCAAATTTTTACCTGGGGTGCCCAAACTTTCGATCCCCACTGTATGCAGATAGAGTGTGCAGGGATATGCCAACAGAGACCCCAGTACTTTACCACCTCTCTTGAGAAACCTCCAGAGCCGATATGTGCAGCAGGAAAGTGAAAGTCACAGGATAGGACATCAGCCTGGATAACACTATAACAGTGCTGACACTGCAGCAATCACTAGTCTGCATCGTGGGAGGCGCCTCATACTGGAGCACCGGCTGGTCCGGCGTTGCTCCCAGGCTCCACCAACTGGATGCCTAGCTCGGCTAGGGTTCCCTCTATCTCATCCTGGTGATTGGACTCCTCACCCAGTGGCCCTGCAGTTCATCACTTCTCACCATCAGTGGACTCAGCCTGGATGGATACTGGTTTGATTTGTTTTTTTATTGATTGAGATATACATAACTTTTACTTCATCAATGTTCTCTGCAATAAACATGACTTTTTCCTATGGGATGTCCTCATAGCATCTATAATACTAACTTTTGGATAGCGCTGCTCTTCTCTTTTGGCAAACTATCAGTCTGGATAGAATGTGAAAGGTCACGCTGCCTGTGTAGCTCCATAGGCTACACAAAAATGGCTGCCAATGTAAGTCAATGGGAAGCACAGGGAAAATGGCTGAACTCTGCAGGTCAATGGGGAGAAATTCTATGCCCACACTAAAGATGGTGGCTCCCACTGCGTGCCATGCGGTCAGGGGACCCCAAATGGAGGCCAGAGGATCTACAAGACCCAGCAGGAAAAAGGTACCATTTTCACCCCCCCCAGGACGCGAGGCGCCGCAGCAACAGCGCCCCCCCAGGTGAAAGCCGCAATAAAGGCAGGGGGGGCGGGGGAGGGGGATATTTTAGGAAGTACTAGGTCCTATCATCCCCGGAGTAGTCCCACGTCCCCCCAAGACCACTAAGGGATATGGGAGGGCTGCATTTACTCACCATACCATGGACCTGGTGGGCTCCGCTCTGGACAGACCACCTCCCACCCGAGAGGGGGTGCTGCCAGCCGAGAAGTACGCTGCGACTCAGAGTGTTCCAGGTTGTCAAGTCCCAGTAAGACATCCACTCGCAGGCTCATACCCATCCAAAACAGGGCTCTGTCGTGGCGAGGCCTAGTGTGGGACTATAAACTGCTCATGCTCGTAGGCCAGGCTGGGAGACCTTAAGGATCTAGATTATCCAGTGCGAAACCTCAGCCAGCAATTGCTTGTATTTTACCAGGAGGAATTCCCCTGAATACTAAACTTGCATTAGTGAAGAAAATAAAAACATAATATTCTTAAAAGAATAAAAAAACTGAGACCAAAGTCCCAGCAGGAAACCTAGGTCCTAGTCCTTCGCTAGGCAGAAACAAACTGGTATGCTGGAGCAGGGTGTGTGGGGTTATGCCTATAGGGACAGCCCCCGTAGGCGTGGTAAACTGTTTTTTTCGTGCCTAGTACTACTCATGTAGGGGGCAGCATAACCCAATGGTATAAGAAGCATAAGAGCTGCGTCTGTCAATGGACGATAGAGAAATAGAAAATTTACTGCACCCCGTTCCCCCCACAATGCAAGAACGATAAATCTAGCACCAGACCTCCTATGCAACGTAAACTGATAAACTTGCAGGGATGCTTGATGCCCCTCTGACTGAGGATGAACTACAGGAGGCATTGAAACTTGCTACCAATGGGAAATCTCCCGGGGCGGATGGCCTTCCGTCTGGGGTCTATGGGCGCTATGCAGAGCAACTTTTACCAATATTGCTTAAGGTGTATAATCATGCACTTCAGACAGGGTCCTTACTGCAGTTCATGAATGAAGCTATAATAGTAGTGTTGCTAAAGCCGGGCAAGGATGCTCTTCTCCCCGATTCATACAGGCCCATTTCACTGCTTACCACTGATGTCAAACTTCTTGCCAGAATACTAGCATCTAGGTTAGCAAAGGTTGTCCACAAATGGTACATAAGGACCAAATCGGGATTCATTCCTTCTCGCTTTACGACAGAACCTTCGACGCTTATATTTAAACTTGCAACTACCTGTGGAAAATACCGGTAATAGGGCAATCTTCTCGTTGAACGCTGCCAAGGCCTAGGACAGCGTTGAATGGCCGTATCTGGGGGGGGGTTGAAACATTTTGGAATTGGTAGCTCCTTTATTAATTGGATCCGAGTGCTTTATGCCCATACCACTGCTCGGCTCGCATCCATATTAATGGGGTATTGTCGGAGGCTTTTGCGTATATGCCCGCGATCGTTGGCTTTGAGAGAGGTCCACGTTTGGATAAAATATCGCTCTACGCCAAAGACACTCTGCTATACCCGGGGGACACTCAGGATTCATTGAAGACAGTTATGTCAATGATTAATAGTTTTGGTGCCCTATCGGGATTCTCTATAAATTGGGATAAATCGGTTCCGTTACCCCTAGATCCACTGTCTGGCCCATTGCTGACATGCGCCTCTGCGATTCAAATAGTTTCCACCTTTAAAGATTTGGGTATTCAGGTCTCAACGGAACCAGAGGATTTCATTAAACTGAATCTCATCCCCCTACTACGTAAATTTCGGGAAAAATGTGCTGCTTGGTGTAAACTCCCCTTATCAGTTATCGGCAGGGTTAATTTGATCAAGATGGTTTGGGCTCCCCAACTGTTGTATCTATTTAATAACGTCCCTGTATGGATACCGCGGAAGTGGTTTATTCGTATTGACTCTCAGTTTCGGGAGCCGATTTGGCGTAAACAAAACCCTAGAAATCAGTTTATCTGCCCTTCAACAAGGTAAAGAGCAGGGTGGTATGGCTGTTCCCCACTCTATAGCTTACTACTTGGCTTCTCAGATGCAGCAACTGCGGGGATGGGGCAACACTGTATCTTGGCCCAGGCCTAGGGCGGCACTTTGCAGGGGGGGCATTAAAAAAGCTGCCCCCGCATTAAGAAAAAAAAAAAACAAAAAAAACAGCCTCCTCCTAGCTCCTGCACGAAGAGAGTCCCCACCACTTGCCAGTCTTATGAGCAGGACTGGGGCTGGGTGGCAGGGCTTAGGAGGCAAATCAGTCTGGCGCCCCCATACAGCAGCCGCTCTGCTGTCAGTCTGATAATACTGGCTGGCGGCCACACAATAAAACTGGCGTCTCCAATACTAGTAAGTGTGGCACTGACAACAGGTCTTAGCAGCCTAATGCTCCGCCTACCCTCCTCTGCGGCATACCGGGCTTTTGTAGTCTTCTGCATAAGAAGTAAAGCTGGGACATATACTTTTTTTGTACATCGTTTTTGCAACCTGTTGATTTGTCTTAGATTTTTCTCTATAGGAACATCTTCAGCGAGGGAGCTGTGTGTGATGAGAAGGAGGAGCCGCGGGTGACACGTGCAGGGAAGCCATGTGTGGGTGCAGAGGACCTCAGGGACCGGTGACAGAGCGGCGGTGGCAGCGGAGGCCGGACGCGAGTAGGGGACTGATCAGCTGATGGGGGGTAACTAAGCGACTGAACTGCGGGCTGTGGTCTGTGACTGAACTGCGGGCTGTGGTCTGTGACTGAACTGCGGGCTGTGGTCTGTGACTGAACTGCGGGCTGTGGTCTGTGACTGAACTGCGGGCTGTGGTCTGTGACTGAACTGCGGGCTGTGGTCTGTGACTGAACTGCGGGCTGTGGTCTGTGACTGAACTGCGGGCTGTGGTCTGTGACTGAACTGCGGGCTGTGGTCTGTGACTGAACTGCGGGCTGTGGTCTGTGACTGAACTGCGGGCTGTGGTCTGTGACTGAACTGCGGGCTGTGGTCTGTGACTGAACTGCGGGCTGTGGTCTGTGACTGAACTGCGGGCTGTGGTCTGTGACTGAACTGCGGGCTGTGGTCTGTGACTGAACTGCGGGCTGTGGTCTGTGACTGAACTGCGGGCTGTGGTCTGTGACTGAACTGCGGGCTGTGGTCTGTGACTGAACTGCGGGCTGTGGTCTGTGACTGAACTGCGGGCTGTGGTCTGTGACTGAACTGCGGGCTGTGGTCTGTGACTGAACTGCGGGCTGTGGTCTGTGACTGAACTGCGGGCTGTGGTCTGTGACTGAACTGCGGGCTGTGGTCTGTGACTGAACTGCGGGCTGTGGTCTGTGACTGAACTGCGGGCTGTGGTCTGTGACTGAACTGCGGGCTGTGGTCTGTGACTGAACTGCGGGCTGTGGTCTGTGACTGAACTGCGGGCTGTGGTCTGTGACTGAACTGCGGGCTGTGGTCTGTGACTGAACTGCGGGCTGTGGTCTGTGACTGAACTGCGGGCTGTGGTCTGTGACTGAACTGCGGGCTGTGGTCTGTGACTGAACTGCGGGCTGTGGTCTGTGACTGAACTGCGGGCTGTGGTCTGTGACTGAACTGCGGGCTGTGGTCTGTGACTGAACTGTGGGCTGTGAACTGTGGGCTGTGAACTGTGGGCTGTGAACTGTGGGCTGTGAACTGTGGGCTGTGAACTGTGGGCTGTGAACTGTGGGCTGTGAACTGTGGGCTGTGAACTGTGGGCTGTGAACTGTGGGCTGTGAACTGTGGGCTGTGAACTGTGGGCTGTGAACTGTGGGCTGTGAACTGTGGGCTGTGAACTGTGGGCTGTGAACTGTGGGCTGTGAACTGTGGGCTGTGAACTGTGGGCTGTGAACTGTGGGCTGTGAACTGTGGGCTGTGAACTGTGGGCTGTGATCTGTGGGCTGTGATCTGTGGGCTGTGATCTGTGGGCTGTGATCTGTGGGCTGTGATCTGTGGGCTGTGATCTGTGGGCTGTGATCTGTGGGCTGTGATCTGTGGGCTGTGATCTGTGGGCTGTGATATCTGACTGAACTGTGGGCTGTGATATCTGACTGAACTGTGGGCTGTGATATCTGACTGAACTGTGGGCTGTGATATCTGACTGAACTGTGGGCTGTGATATCTGACTGAACTGTGGGCTGTGATATCTGACTGAACTGTGGGCTGTGATATCTGACTGAACTGTGGGCTGTGATCTGTGATTGTAAACTGTGGGCTGTGATCTGTGATTGTGAACTGTGGGCTGTGATATCTGACTGAACTGTGGGCTGTGATCTGTGGGCTGAGATCTGTGGGCTGTGATCTGTGGGCTGTGATCTGTGGGCTGTGATCTGTGGGCTGTGATCTGTGGGCTGTGATCTGTGGGCTGTGATCTGTGGGCTGTGATCTGTGGGCTGTGATCTGTGGGCTGTGATCTGTGACTGCGAACTGTGGGCTGTGATCTGTGACTGCGAACTGTGGGCTGTGATCTGTGACTTATTGTGAATTGTGGGCTGTGATCTGACTGAACTGTGGGCTGTGATCTGTGACTGATTGTGAACTGTGGGCTGTGATCTGCGACTGATTGTGAACTGTGGGCTGTGATCTGCGACTGATTGTGAACTGTGGGCTGTGATCTGCGACTGATTGTGAACCGTGGGCTGTGACTAGGAACTGTGGGCTGTGATCTGCGACTGATTGTGAACCGTGGGCTGTGACTAGGAACTGTGACTGTGAACTGAGACTGTGACCTGTGACTGTAAGCACTATTAAATACTAGTGACATTATAAGAGACTGAGTGGTGAGCTGGATTAGGTCTGCAGGGGGAGTAACTTGCGACTGCGACTGAGCAGCGTGCGACTTTCTTGCGACTTAGTAGCGTGCAACTGGGAGTAACCGTCTGTCAGGTGAGAACCTTGGAGGACTGGCGAGTACCTTAGCGACCGGTGAGTACTTTAGGGTTAGTACCAGGGGAGATAGAGGTAGTGTAGGTAAGGAATAGCAGGTCGTTACTAATTATACCCATAAAGTAGAGGGCAATAATGTCCGACAGGATTGGGGATGCCACTCTTGCTGCATGTGCGCGTTCCCTGATGAACCAATCTAGGGCGATTACTGCTGTGCAAGATGTGAGTGACTTGTTTCTCTGGAAGCCCAGATCCTGGATCCAGAAAACAAAGTGGCAACACTACGTAGCATCAACAACCTGGAAAGGAGCTTGGACATTACCCATCAGGTGCTGGCAGAGGCCAGCATAGGAGGTGGGAGGAGTAGAGGAGTCGCAGGCATCAGAGGTAGGCAGTTGGGGGACCATTCGGAAGGGTAGAGGGAAGAGCGCCAGGGAGGCCAGTCCCGAGTTGGTACACTCTAACAAATTTGCCAAGTTGCATGTTGATGGGGATATCAGCTCAGGGGTGGCAGTGCTGGAGCAGGCACCCTCCCCCAGGTGCCAGGGGAGCGGCGGCTCCAGGAAGGAGGGGGGCAGTGACTCAGGAAAGGTTAGACAGGTTGTGGTAGTGGGGGACTCAATTATCAAGAGGACAGAGAGGACAATCTGTCAAAATGATCGTGGTAGCCGAACAGTATGTTGTTTACCGGGCGCTCGAGTTCAGCACATCGCGGATCGGGTAGATTATTGGGCGGGGCTGGGGAGGACCCAGCAGTCATGGTGCATGTAGGCACCAACTACCAAGAGGAAGGTGGAGGATCCTAAAGAACGATTTCAAGGACTTATGGAATAGATTGAGGAATAGGACCTCCAAGGTGGTTTTCTCTGAAATACTGCCGGTAACTCGAGCCACATAAGACAGGCAGAAGGAGATTAGGGAACTTAACAAGTGGCTGAGGAACTGGTGTAGGAAGGAAGGGTTTGGGTTTCCGGAGAACTGGGCTGACTTCTCAGTCGGCTACCGCCTCTTTAGTAAGGATGGGCTGCACCTTAGTGGGGACGGTACAGCTCTTTTGGGGAGAAAGATAGCCACCAAGTTGGAGGGGCTTTTAAACTAGGAGATGGGGAGGGAGGGCTCAGAAGTAGAGTCAGGAGGGAGAAAAGGACAGAAGGTATTAGGGTCAGCAGCGACCGATCCGTAACGTCAATTGGGGGGTCTGTGCAGGCAAACGACCGACCAAACAGGAATAAAAATAAGCACCATTCACTATCAACTTCCACAAAACTAGGAGGGATATATGCAAATGCCAGGAGCCTAGCTAATAAAATGGATGAGTTGGAAATGTTAGTACATGAGGACATAGACCTTGTAGGAATAACAAACTTGGTTCGACCCCTCACCTGACTGGCTGGCCAATATCCAAGGGTATTCTGTGTATCGGAAGGACAGGGTAGGAAAAAGAGGGGGAGGGGTATGTCTCTATGTCAAGAATAATGTAAGGGTGGTAGAGAGGAGTGACATTATGGAAGGGATGAGTACGGAGTTAGAATCAGTGTGGGTAGAACTCCATTGGGAAGAAGTAAAGGGAAAAGTAATTGTGGGGGTTTGTTATAGGCCACTAAACCAAAGGGAGGAGGTAGAGCTGGAATTTACCGTATATCACTGTTGGCTAAAGTGGCAAAGCTGGGATCAGTCATATTAGGGGACTTCAATTAACCCGACATTGACTGGGAGGAGGGGACTACACACTCACATAAGGCCCATCTCTTCATGGAAACCTTACAGACAACTACATGTCTCAGTTGGTGGATTCTCCAACTAGAGAAAATGCAGTGTTGGATCTATTAGTCACTAATGATCAAGACCTAATCTCGGAGGTAGGAGTCCAGGACAACCTGGGCTCTAGTGATCACAGGATGATCACATTTAGCGTAAATAACAATATAACAAGGGAAGAGGGGAACATAAGAACCCTAAACTTCAGAAGGGCAAACTTTCCCAAATTGTGCTTAATGATGGAAAAGGTAAACTGGGACCAAACCCTAGGAACACTGACAACGGAGAAAAAAATGGGAATGCTTTAGGAACATATTAAATAAATGTATCTCGCAGTGCATGCCTATGAGAAATAAATGTAGAAAAGACAAAGCCAAACCTGGCTGGCTAAACCGTAATTTTAGGGGAAAAAAAATGGCCTTTAAGAAATATAAATCAGAGGGCACAGTATCAGCTTTCCAGCAATACAAGGAAGCAAATAAGACATGTAAATAAGAAATCAAAATGGCTAAAATCAACTTCGAGAGACAAATAGCGGAGGATAGTAAAAAGAACCCTAAGAAATTCTGTAAATATATCAACAGCAAAAAACTAGGGCAGAGCATGTTGCACACATAATTAACGATTAGGGGAGGATGGTTACAGAGGACACTGAAAAGGCAACCGTGCTTAATGCTTTTTTTCTCCTCAGTCTTTACACAGGAAAAGGAGGGGTACACTGACCATGACTGTATTGTTAGCAATACTTCACAGGACTTGAAACTATGGCTAACAGAGGGTGAAATCAGGGAAAGGCTGGATAAAATTAATACAAATAAAAATCACCAGGCGCAGATGGCGTACATCCGAGAGTACTCAAAGAACTTAATAAAACTATATCTAGACCACTGTTCCTGATCTTTGCTGACAGTATGACAGGAAATGTACCAGGTGATTGGAGGAAAGCTAACGTGATACCGATATTCAAAATAAGGGCAGAGGCATGTCCCGGGAAATTATAGGCCAGTCAGCCTGACATCGATAGTATGTAAACTTCTGGAGGGGATGATAAGGCACTATATCGTAGAGTTTGCTAAAGACAACATCATTAGCAGTAATCAGCACGGGTTTACAAATGGGCATTCTTGTCAAACCAATCTGTTAACATTCTACGAGGCTGTGAGCTAGATAGGGGGAGACCAGTGGATGTGGTGTACCTGGATTTTGCCAAGGCATTTGATACAGTTCCCCAAAAGCGCTTAATTTATAAAATAAGGTCTGCAGGCATCGACGACAAGTTTGGTCTTGGATACGGAAGTGGTTAAAAGGGCGTGTCCAAAGGGTAGTAAGTGGGGTCTGGGGTGGTAAGTGGGGTCCCCCACGGCTCAGTCCTGGGACCAACCTTGTTCAATTTATTCATAAACAGCATTGAGGATTCATTAGCTCGATATCGGTTTTTGCAGATGACACAAAATTGGGAAGGCAATAACTTCACAACATGAGGCAGATATCTTACAGAATCACCTGAACAAAACAGAGTGGGCAACTACATGGAAAATGAGGTTTAATGTGGAGAAGTGTAAGGTTTTGCACTTGGGGACTAAAAACATAAAAGCACAATACACTTTAGGGGGGGGGGGGACCTTTGGGGGAATGAAAAATGGAGAAAGATCTGGGAGTCTTAGTAGAGGATAGACTAGGCAATAGCATGCCATGTCAGGCTGCAGCTGCTAAAGCCAGCAGAATATTAGCATGCATAACGAAGGGAATGTATTCCAGAGATAGAAACTATAATCCTACCACTTTACCAGTTCTGGTAGCCAGTCTCCCTGAAGAGACGCCTGAGAGGGGACATGATCTCCGCATAGAAAAAAAAAAAAAAAAAACAGACGCAAGGATTGCATGTGGACGCGGGGACATACAATGCCAGCGTTTTAACCTCAGGCAACGCAGGGGGTTCTTTACTGTTAGGGCTACAAGATTGTGGAATTCTCTACCACAAGAGATAGTTTCTGCGGGAAGTATGGCCACTTTCAAAAGACTCTTGGACATACATCTCAAGGATCTCAAGGATGCCTGATGCAACGTCACTCCCACACACAGGTGAAAGTCACATCCCTGCAGCATGCAGAGTGGGCCGTAAATGTGGTCTGAGCTGCGCATGTGCGGCTCAAATCACAATACTCACTCACAGGCAAGAGGGACATGTATGACAGAACAGACCTCTAGGGTCTCTTCTTACATATAGTTACATAGTAGGTGAGGTTGAATAAAGACAATAGTCCATCCAGTTCAACCTGTGTAGGTGTGTGTGGCTGTACTCATCTCACATACCCCTGAATGTTCTGATCCTTGAGATGTAAGTCTAAGAGTCTTTTGAAAGCCACCATACTACCCGCAGAAACCACCTCTTGTGGTAGAGAATTCCACAATCTTGTAGCCCTAACAGTAAAGAACCCCCCACGTTGCCTGTGGTTAAAACGCTTCTCCTCTAATCGCATTGTATGCCCTCGAGTCCTCATGCAATCCCTTCGAATGAACAGCTTTTTTTCTAAGCTGGGATCCCCATTAAGATATTTATAAATTGCTATCATGTCCCCCCTCAGACGTCTCTTCTCCAGGGAGAATAAATCAAGCGATTGTAGATGCTCTTCATTGTCAAGGTCCTCCAATCCCCTAATTAGTTTAGTTGCCCTTCTCTGGACTCTCTCCAGCTCCAACACATCCCTCCTGAGGACTGGCGACCAGAACTGGACAGAATACTCCAGATGCGGTCGGACCAGAGTTTTATAAAGTGGAAGGATTATAGTCTTATCTCTGGAATACATCCCTTTCTTTATGCATGCTAATATTCTGCTGGCTTTGGCAGCTGCCGCTTGACATTGCATGCTGTTGCCTAATCTATCATCAACCAAGACTCCCAGATCCTTCTCCATTTTTGATTCCCCCAAGGGTTCCCCTCCTAACGTGTATTGTGTTTTTATGTTTTTAGTCCCCCAAGTGCAAAACCTTACACTTCTCCACGTTAAACCTCATTTGCCATGTCGTTGCCCACTCTGTAATTTTGTCCAGGTCATTCTGTAGGATAAAGTCTTCTGTTAAAAAAAACTGCCTGTTAGCGGATTTGTACATTGCTGACTTTTTAAAGCAATTTTAAAAACTGCAAAAAATTAGTACAGACTGGAAATAAAAAAAAAAAAAAGCTATAAACATTCCTAACCTTTTCACTTCCACCTTTGACACTGCCCATGTTAAACTTTTTGACTTCTTCTTTGACTTCCTCCATGTAGGCATCCAAAGTATCTACTTCCTCGTTTTCCTCTTCTTGCCCTTCTTTCTCTCCTTCAGCTGGCTCGTCTTCATCATCTGCAGCATTGAAACAAAAATGACATAAGGATTCCTTCCCACCCGGACAGTTTAGCACAATGATGAATCACACAACATAAAAACTGTACCATTTTATTCAATGGTTCAATCCATATCTAAACTTCTATATGCAGCAGTTCAAGCACACTCTTATGGACACCTTGGATTCTCTCAAACTACACTTTGAAAACCACAAGGCTATTTGGGCTACAATTTTCAGTATTCTGATGTGAAGCAGTCCAAATACTTGCACTTTAACAACATTGCAGTACAAAGTTGGTAGCAAAACTCACCATCATCATCCTCTAAACTCCACTTTTTCCCTTGCTTCAGCTCTTCAACTTCTCTTTTTAACTCTCCAATGGTCTCCTCAACTCTCTTGCGCTGTTCTTCTCGCCATTTCTCAACTCTCTCTTTGCGTTTTCTCATCTCTTCCTCAAGTTTGTTCTGGTCAAAATTCTGAAGCAGAAAAAAAAAAAAAAAAAAAGGGAATGCTAAAAAGTGCTCTACAAATCACCATCCAATACTACAGTAGTTGGTAGTATTTCTCCTTCCTCAGTTGATTATCCAAATGTGAATGCATTTCTCAAGTTAATCTAGGCCCCACAACCTGGAATTGGTAAGTACGTCTGACTATGTGGGCATGGCAACAACCAGGAAACTATTTAGTGCAGTGTGATTCCAAGTAGTTAGTTTTCTAGGTTATACAGCCAAACACACACTCACATAACTGGATTTTTGACTTACCGTAAAATCCTTTTCTCTTAAGCTCATTGAGACGCAGGGCTCATATCTTGATATCCGTAGGGTTATACTGCCCTCTACAGGAGTAGGACACTAGGCAGAAAAAAAATGTTCTGGCTATGCCTATGGGCAGACCCCGTGGTACTCACACCACGCAATATAAGACTTCCATGCGCGATGAAAGCATTCTAGAAGTCGCTTTCCGCACTGTAACCAGGGTAGGCATAACTGAAGCAGACAATTCCCTGTCCTTCAGCACCTGGCTCTCAACAGTCTAGCCATCAAGACAGCGACCATAAAGCAGGACGGAAGATCGGCCCCTGAGACAGCAGATCCTCCCTGAGAGGAAGCCTCCAATGAGCGTCTGCGACCAGCCTGACCAAGTCGACGTACCAGGCGTGACGAGGCCAGTCCGGGGCCACAAGAATGATTGGAATTCCTTCCACCTCTATCCTGTGAAGAAGCCTCAGGCCACAACTTGAGAGGAGGAAAGGCATACAGCAGCTGATACTGCCCCCACAGGCCACCAGCGCATCTGTCAGAGGATCTCGAGAGCGGGCTACAAACCTCTACACCCTCCTGTTGAGTCGGGACACCAATAGATCCACATCTAGGGTGCCCCAACAAAGGCACAACTGGTGAAACACGTCCGGACGAAGAGACCATCCCGCTTGATCGAAGGACTGTCGGCTGAGAAAAAATCCGCCTGCCAATTTTCCACGCCTGGAATGTGAACAGCGGAGAGAGCTGGAACAAGTGTTCCGCCAAACGAGGATGCCAGCCACTTCCAAGGCCGCAAGTACACTCTTGGTGCCTCCTCGGTGAGTGACACAAGCCACGGCTGTGGCATTGTCCGACTGAACCTGCACTGGACAGCCCCGAAGATGCTTGGTCCAGTGAACCAGTCAAAGTCTGATCGCTCTCAGTTCCAATACATTATCGGCAACCTGGATGCTTCCAGGGACCAGATAACCTGCCGAGAACCCCTCCCCACCCGGATAGACTGGCATCCGTGTGACAATAGTCCAATAGATCGGAAGAAAGGATTTCCCTCGACTGAGCAACGGAGACCGAAGCCACCATAGCAGGGACCCCCTGGTCCGCTCACTCAGCCGGATCTGATTGTCCAGAGAATCGGGATTCCTGTACCATGTGAGAAGATCTCCTTTTGGAGGGTCCTCGTATGAAACTGAGCAAAAGGAACCGCCTCAAAAGACACCACCATCAGTCCCAGAATGCTCCAGCAGGTCCGAAGGGACGATCATTTGGTGGACAGCAACAGCCAAGTCGCTCTTTGGATTTTCTGGAGTTTTTCCGCAGGGAGGGAGAAACACCTTGGCCAAGGACTCGGCCAAAGCCAGGCCCAGATAATCCCGGCTCCTGGAGGGGACCAGGGACGACGTCAGCAGCAGAGATGTATAGTAACCAAGTAGAACTACTTCACTACTGTACTTAAGTACCGAAAGGCGGTATCTGTACTTTCCTAGAGTAGAATTTTTTTTCTCCTACTTCCACCTTTACTTCACTACATTTTTCCGATGATTTCAATACTTGTACTCCGATATTTTTTTTTGTGCTGCATAGTTCCTCGTTACTATTATAAAAATTACCACCGCCAGAACAGTAGATGGCAGGTTTCATGAAGCTCAAAACATGTGTATTATCAGCGCATACGAAAATAAATGCTACTGTATGCATAAATAAAAGCTGCATTTGAAATAATAAAAGACAATATGATGTTCAAACTTTTGACTTCTTTCTTTAATAACTACATAACACAATACTTGTACTTTTACTTTCAGTACTTGAGTAGCAATTTTTTTTCCAAAACTACTGGTACTTTTACTTTCAGTACTTGAGTAGCAAAATTTTTAAAAAAACTACTTGCAATACTTAAGTACAAAAAATGTTCAATACTTTAGTGCTTCTACTCAAGTCACTTTTTGATCGAGCACTTCCACTTAAGTCACTTTTTGATCGAGCACTTGTACTTTTACTCAAGTATGGGTTTCGAGTACTTTATACAACTCTGGTCAGCAGGCACACAAGCCACCCAAACTCTTCCAGAGAGGTCATGGTGATCTCCAAATTCGCCATCAGAACCTGCGGAGACTCCGCACGGAGGAGGAGGTCATCCAGGTAGCCCAGGACCGATATCCCCTGTTGCCGCAACAGCGCCAGAACCGGAGCCAAAACCTAGAAGAACCGGGGAGCAGAGGCGAGACCAAAGGGTAACGCCACAAACGGATAATGGTCCTCACCCACTGCAAAGCGCAGAAAACGGTGAGCTGCGCAAAGGGGAATGTGAAGGTAGGCACATTTGATGTCAAAGGAGGCCAAAAAGTCCCCCAATGCAGGGAGGCCACCATTTCTGGGCACCGTGAACACAGATGGGAGTAAAAACCCAGAAAAACGTTCTCTAGTTGTATCCAGTCCTGTACAGCCCCCAACAGAGCCCGTAGGCAATTCGGGGACAGCCTCGCAAAGGAAGGGAATAACCTCACCGGTTGAAACAAGATCTTGTACCCCGACCGCATGACCTCGTGACCCATTAGTCTTGAATCCTGGAGAGCCACGGATCTGAGAGCCGGCAAGACGTCCCCCCCACCCCTGACATGGGTGGGGGCGCACCCTCATGCCGAAGCGGACTCGTCTCCAGGGCTGGAGTAACTTGATTTCCCGGTACCAAACCAGGGTCACTTGGAACCCCCCGAGAGGGCCCTGAAGGGCTTCGCCTTGTCGACCTCTCCAGAGGAACGAAAAAACCAAACCAGGATCACTTGGAACCCCCCGAGAGGGCCCGGAAGGGCTTCGCCTTGTCGACCTCTCCCGAGGAACGAAAAAACAGCTCGGGAGCTGAAATGGAGGGTCCCCGTCTGAGACGAGGGTCCTTACCCTTGGTAGCCTGTGAGAAAGGTGCTCTTGCCCCCAGCGAGACCTTTGATAATATCATCCAGGGTAACACCAAACAGGTGATCACCCTAAAAAGGGGGACCAGTCAAGGCTTTCTTAGAAGCCTGATCCGCCGACCAGCACTACAGCCACAGCATGCGCCGGAGGACCACTGCCGCACTGCCGAAATGACAAATGCCCCAGCATTGGAGCAGTATCCAGTGTGGCGTCGCAAACAAATTATATAAAAGATAGAAAAATTTCCGCGCTAAATATGATAGATAATTGATAAATATATGTCAGCAGCAAACACAAAATCAACCAACAGTGACTCAAATTAACAATGAAAACATAAAAGTGTAGCGCTAAGAATATTGATGATCACAAAATTAATAAAAAGTGTCCAAATGAATGGAAAAAACTACTAATCACAATAATGTGTATAACGAAGAAAAGAGTGTCCAAATGAATGAGTCCCAATATAAATGATATAAAATAAAATCATAAGTCCACGTGCACAATATTGCAAGAAGTGATTCAACCCGTAACACCCAGGGTATGTGAAGGAAGGGAACACCTCGGTGGTGGAATATAATAAGCAGCTTACCAGATTTCCTTGGCTGCTCAACTTAATGAGTCAGCCTCTCCCAGCTATTAATCAAGACCGCTGAAGATCTGATGTTAAAAGAATGTTTAATCGATGCAAGTAGACCACCTCTCAAGAAGCATGTAGCAGATCAGTGTAGGGTTCGTGCTCCTTAATATTTTTCTCCAGCATAAATGAATATGTGGGAATAAAAGAAAGCGAAGCCCATAGCGTAATCCCGTTTAAAAATAATATTCCACTTTATTAAAAAATATTACTCACATTATCTCATGAATAAAATAGGCTTGTCAAATCACTAGAACCAGGGATGGAGATGCGGCGTCCCGCGAACAATCCCAAGTAGCAAAGGATAATGAAGGCCGGCTATTTTGCAGGGGGCGTGTGGACGTTGCGTCTGGAGTCGCCAACGTTTCGTCTCAATAGACTTCGTCTGGGCGTGGCCCTTGCATCCCCTGCACCATCATGTCCAGTAACTCCGACATGGCAGGGGGGAGGTTTCTCCCCTCCAGGTCACGGCGTAGGAACCTGGCCCATTCCGTTAATGTTTGCGAAACCAGGGCAATGGTAAACACTGGTCTGAAGGCAGACCATGCCAGGGAGAACATAGTGCAAGACACGGACAACCCAAAGGACAGTAAGCGGCACCGTCCGACTCCTCAAATGGATAGCGCCTCAGCCATCCGCGTTAGGCATGCGGGACAAGGAAAAAACCTTTGTCACCCTGGAGGGCTTGCGAGTGCCAACGGCAACCTGCCTAACAGTCGCAGCCGCGTCCTCCAGCTTTAGGGTATCCCGGACAGACACAATCAGCGCGTCCACCAACGCCTCATATTGCGCGACAGCGGAGGCAGAAAGGTCATCCTCCCTATCAGAGGAGACGGGGCGCAAGACAGCAGCCCCAGAGGGGAGACCCGCGTCAGCCGAGACCGGTTCAGATTCAGAATCTGAGGCAGCAGACGAGGCAGGGGTAAGCAGAGGTCATTGTTTAGCACCGCGCCCCTGAAAGGCCACCCCCACCCGGGACACAAATTACTCCAGGACCACCGAAAGTGCATCAATAGTGAGCTGGCAACCGGAGGGCCCTGCATCCACCACAAGGGGGTTCAGGTGGAGACACATGATCAGCAGGGTCCATGGGATACCAAAGGAACCCGTTAGCAAAATTTGACAAAAAAGAAAAAAATTACTTTTTTTTCTTTTAATATAAAAAAGTCTCCCAGCGCTACAGCGCCCCCCCCCCCAGTGGCCAGGCAGCGTGCCTAGAAACCCGCAGAGAGGGAGAAAAAGACCCCCAAAGGCTCACCACCCACAGGAAGATGCACCAGAAGTCCCAGGATGACTCTGCAGCGCTTGTCCTCACAAAAGGAAGGCCTGCAGAGTGATGTGCCCGAGTCTAGGGAGGGGCGCCACCCCCTCACACACCTCCAGGAACTCCCACAGAAGCCCAGCTCTGAGGTAAAAAATGAGCTGGGTGTACCAAGATGGCCAACATGTGAAGCACAAGGAGGCTACAAGAAAATGGCGGCAGCGGCGGTAAAGGGGCACCCCCCTCCTGATGATCGACCGGCAGATGGGCCCTGGGGAGTCAGGTAGGAACCTTCCCTGCACAACAGCCGTCCGCACCGGCGGGACCCCCCACCCCCTCAGCGGCCTGCATGCAGATCCAGCCTCCCTACATAACCCCAGTAGCGACCGAGACCCCCAGGAGGGGAGAAAGGGGGCACCATAGGTGGGGGATGCACAGTGAAACAGAGGGGAACCCGGAAAATTGGGGGTCCAACTGTCCAAAGGAGGGGCCCGCGTCCACCCCAGAGCCCGACGTGAGGAAAAGGGGGAACATTTACTCACCATACCGGAACAGGCGGGCGCCAACTCCTGACAGAAACCCCTCGCCGCCGCAGTGGGGGGGGGATGTCGGCCATTGGGAACGCTGCGACTCGGTCGCAGACCGGTCGTATGCGACCTGGCGAGACATTTAACTCGCGGGCCAGTCCCCGTCCAGTGGGACTATGTCGCGGCCCACCCAGCACGGAGCTAGGGCCTGCGCGCGCTCGTAGGCTGGCTGGGGTGACCACTGGATCTCAACATCCAGCCCGTCACCCAGATCCGGTATAATTGCTTGTAGATCTCACAGGAAAAATCCGGAGAAAAAAACTAGCTAAAAAAAAAAGAATATCTAAAAAAGCTTGCCAGGACTAGAGATCCCAGCAAGGAACTTAAGTCCTTACTCCTGACTAGGCAGAAAAAACTGACATCCTATAGCAGGAAGTGAGAGGGTATACCCCCTGGGACTGCCCATAGGCGTAGCCAGAACTTTTTTTCTGCCTAGTGTCCTACTCCTGTAGGGGGCAGTATAACCCTACAGATATCAAGATATGAGTCCTGCGTCTGTCAATGAGCGACAGAGAAATATTTTATATACACACACAAACATTAATATTCAAATTAATTCAGTCAAAAGTTCTTATGTCCCTATTTAATCAAATTTAGCCAGTTCCTGTCAAATGAATAACAGTTACATATTAGTTAGGGTTGAATAAAAAGCCAATAGCCCATCCAGTTCAATCTGTGTAGGTGTGTGTCAGTGTCAATCATTTCCAGTATCCCTGCATGTTGTGTTCTTTAGGATTGGAACCAATTTTTTGAATCCCCTAGGGGTGGGACTTTATAGGTCACTCAAGATAGCACAAGACTTGTAGCCAAAAAATACGAAATTTTATTAATACATATAAGAAAATGTGAACAACATATCAAAAGAGGTGCAAACAAATGCACAATAAAATGGCAAAACTCTTGAATGAAATATGCAAAAGCCCTCAACCAACTACTCGAGATTGAATCTGACGTTTCGAGGTAATGAACCTCTTCCTCAGGGATTGAGCTGGAGAATTGTTAATTCTGTGGATATTGAGAGAAGCATATATGTCACATAGAAAAGCCAGAGAATATAACTTTTTTTCAAACATGTTCTAATCATGCAAGATACAGTCATAATACCGTTGTAAATAAAGATAACTTACATGGTTGGTGTAACATATAGACATATATGGTAGTTTTGCCGCTGGATAAAAACAGGGAGATTGTAGAGCACCCACAGAGACCAATGGTTTTTGCAGATAAAATCTATATGCATGTAAAGCAATATAGTGCTGGAAGGTGGAGCAGGAGGGGTTGTGCGCCCTGGAGACAGATGAATTATCTGTGTCGCTTACTACATGTAAAAGAACGGGGACATATATCACCCACAGAGTATTTTTTCTTCATGGTTTGCCAAAACAAAAGTATTATCATATTATCTATGGCCTCTTCTTTGTTATAGTCTGCATGTATTGTTTTCACATACATATGCAGCCTCAAGAAAGATACTTTCTTTTGATTTTTTCCCTCTGTTCTGTTTATTCCAACAGCCCCGGGGCTATGTGCCCAACCCGGCACGGGGATCGGGACCTTCCTATATGGCCCTGACAATTCCTGGAGATTAGGTTGTCCCTTGCTGACACCTCATCCGCGTCCACTTCACTTCCGGTGGACGCCGCCATCTGCGTCATCACGCAGTGGCGGCGTCACTTTCCGTGCCGGTGGGCGGTGTTCCGACTACGTCCCCACCCCTAGTGATGACGCACTTCCTGTGCGCATCCGTGGATGCAGGGGGCGGGCCCGGCGAGCGCCGCCCAGGGAGCCCATAGCTGGCGGCGGGTAGAGGGCAATCAAACTGATTGCTCTCACCTGCCACATCCCCCATAGTTAAATACGACTCCCAGCGTGGGTCATTTGTGACATCCACTGCTGGGAGAAGGCTGCTCGGATCAGACACTACCTTAAGGTTTGTGCAATATGAGACCATCATTTGGCTTACCTTTTCTACTCTTTTACCCAAGTTGGGGCAATCCACTGACCACCATTGATTTTTAGTTTTTGGTGCTCAAACTGGATCCAAGGCGTGTCCATATACTCCCTTTTTTTTTGTCTTTTTGGCCAAACAAAAATGTATGTACCTGTCAGGACTCAACTTTGGACGATCCCAAGGAGATCCCTGTTTGATGCATATGTACGCCCCGGTATATATACCTTTTTTGACTGTACCCCCTCCTTTCTTTGGGATGTTTACAAACAATATACAATTTTATTGTGTTTTCCAATAAGCAACATATAATTCTGTTTTGCCTTTCAATAAGTAATTATAATACACGCATTGGATCCCATCTCCCATCCATTCACTTGTCCTGTAAGTCTTTACTGAACCTGTGTAATAGAACAGTCAAGTGATAACATACATCTATCATACATTTCTTTGCAGTCGGATGTGTCTGGCCTCTGCCCGACCGGCTAAGCACATTTTGGACTCCAGTTGGGACATCTGTCTCAGGGCGCACAACCCCTCCTGCTCCACCTTCCAGCACTATATTGCTTTACATGCATATAGATTTTATCTGCAAAAACCATTGGTCTCTGTGGGTGCTCTACAATCTCCCTGTTTTTATCCAGCGGCAAAACTACCATATATGTCTATATGTTACACCAACCATGTAAGTTCTTTTTATTTACAACGGTATTATGACTGTATCTTGCATGATTAGAACATGTTTGAAAAAAAGTTATATTCTCTGGCTTTTCTATGTGACATATATGCTTCTCTCAATATCCACAGAATTAACAATTCTCCAGCTCAATCCCTGAGGAAGAGGTTCATTACCTCAAAACGTCGGATTCAATCTGGAGTAGTTGGTTGAGTGCACTTGCATATTTCATTCAAGAGTTTTGCCATTTTATTGTGCATTTGTTTGCACCTCTTTTGATATGTTGTTCACATTTTCTAATATGTATTAATAACATTTTGTATTTTTTGGCTATAAGTCTTGTGCTATCTTGAGTGACCTATAAAGTCCCACCCCTAGGGCATTCAAAAAATTGGTTCCAATTCTTTTGGGATGTGGCACTCACACTGAGGAACACAGCGGGATCACACCTTAAAAAAAGAGTCTTTAAAAATATCAACACTCCCCACTGACACCACCAATTGTGGAAGAGAGTTCCACATTCTTACCGCCCTGACAGTCAAAAAACCCCTGCCCAGCTTAACCACTTCCATACCAAAAACGATAGAGAACTGAGTGTCTAGGTGTTCATTGGACCATGTGCCACATCCCAATATAGTGAAATATAAAAAGGGAACCCCCCCCCCCAAAGGAGGTGGGGCTTTATAGGCAGGAAGGAAGGAAGAAGGTAAGTAAAATCAAAATAATTTAACAATTGTTAAAAGGGAACATGTCACATTGCAGACAATAAAAACAGTGAATCCTATAGGAGTATCAATATGTATAATGAAAAATATAACATGGGGGCGTGGCTTGGCGTGCAGGGAAGATGGCCGCAGTGTAACGAGGCTCCTGCGAGACACACAGCCCAAAGCCTGTCACCCGGTTCCTGGCACCCCTGCTATGGGTAAAAGGAACAAATCAAGGACAGCTTCCCTATTGGTGGGACTTTTAAGGCACTTCGAAGAAAAATGTATATAAACAAAAAAAAGTATAAAAAGATAATTTTATTGAATATACCTATATAATATTAAAATTAAAATTGGGCAAGCCATAAACAAATGACAAAAAATAAGCAGAGAAGAACCACAAATCACAAGGGTAAATACCCAACACGTTTCAAAGTCAATTGTAACAACTTCTTCAGGGGTAGCCTTAGGTGGTTGTCTGTTGGTAATTAAGTATAGGTATAAACAATTTGTAAATTCATTGCAATACATCAATACTAAGAATATACATATAAATGTTACAGCACAAATGCACTTACATAGTCTGCTTTTTTGTAGGGATTGGGAGCTTGCCAAAGGAAGGAGGAGTAAAAACTAGAAGGGGGATTTTTGATGCCTCAAGTCAAAGGGTAAGGGTGGGACTTTTACGGGCAAGTAAGTTTATACACAATTGGTAAAAAGGTAGTCAAAAATTTATTAGTACAATCTTAAATACAATTATTGGTACATATATCCAGTGCATGGGTGTTTGGGTTATAGACCCAAATTGTGTTAGAAAAGAGGTGAAAGGTTTGGAGAGTATCCGTGACATGGGTGGAAAGGGTGACTTTTATTTTTGGACGTTGTTCTCTGTTTTTTCCAGGCTCATTTCTTGGAAAAAATATGTTTACAGAGATCCAACTGTAGGTCCAACGCGTTTCGGCTACTGGGTAGCCTTTTTCAAGGATTATCACCAATTCTGTGAAAATAGTGATAAGTATTATTAGATCTTTTTTACTTGAAGTATAGTATTTTATTTAGTATTTTTTATTAGTATATACATACTTTCTTTCTCTGTCTGTTTCTGTGAGCTTCCCTTTGCCTGAACGGATTCGCAGCAGGAACCACTATGGTGCAGTCTGAGGGATATATACATATCTACGTTATATATTGTTAGGTGGGTTTGTATAAGTTTGAAAGTAAGTATGTTTTCTTTTACTATGTGATTATCCTCTGTCACTATTTTGAGCCTCCCGCTCGCCTGAGCAAATCGCACCCGGCACGGTAAGCCCCTGGACAACCAGGGGTTAAGATGGAACATTGGGACATACCATCTCCCTCTACAAGAACCCCCCTTCTGGAGATCTTGGTTCCTCCTCTCCGTGTCGGTGGCCAATACGTAAAGACGGACCACGGGATGCGCGCGCACCCTCGGGTGCATGCGCAGTAACCCGGATCGCGCCTATTACGTAATAAGCCGAGTACGTGCGGGACCTACGGCGCCTGAGCGACAGGCTTTATAAGGCCGGGGAACCAGCGTCTCTCTACCACTCCTTCACACTGAAGGGACTGGAGAGACTGAACGGCAGCACGAGGAAACAACCACCCAAACAGTAAGTTTTCAACGGATGGTTTATCATCCATTGTAAATACCACAAGTCACCCAATAAATAAACTGGCACTTACTAGCTCACAAGACTCTATTTATTTTACTAACAGGAAGTCTACCAAAATAAGACTGAATATATACCAACTAATGATTGTGCGGGAGGACAAAGGTTTCCTTTACCTTATACCTACCATATAAGAGTAAGTGTATATAACCAGCGTCCATACCAGTATGTGTGTATGTATGTGTGTATATGCAGGCATATATATGGGTACACATGTATGCATGCATACATGTATGTATGCATATGTATAGATTGCACAAATATTTCTAACTAAGGATCTGGAATATTTTTTTCAGAAAAAACCTAAATACCCTACCTCAAAGGAAAAAGAAAAAACCTTCAAAAATCAATACTTAAAAGCGAACAGTTACTTTCACTGTAAGTACCTCACCCCAAGAATTAACGAAAACCTACTCTGTCACCCAGCACAATCATTAAACATTATATATATGTATCCCCAGATTATTCACCACAAGAATAGGATACTACCTCCTACACCCAATAAACCCCAAAGAACCAAAACTGGAAGACAACCATACAGTAAGTCGTTAGATACTTACTTTCAAACTTATACAAACCCACCTAACAATATATAAACGTAGATATGTATATATCCCTCAGACTGCACCATAGTGGTTCCTGCTGCAAATCCGTTCAGGCAAAGGGAAGCTCACAGAAACAGACAGAGAAAGAAAGTATGTATATACTAATAAAAAATACTAAATAAAATACTATACTTCAAGTAAAAAAGATCTAATAATACTTATCACTATTTTCACAGAATTGGTGATAATCCTTGAAAAAGGCTACCCAGTAGCCGAAACGCGTTGGACCTACAGTTGGATCTCTGTGAACATATTTTTTCCAAGCAATGAGCCTGGAAAAAACAGAGAACAACGTCCAAAAATAAAAAAGTCACCCTTTCCACCCATGTCACGGATACTCTCCAAACCTTTCACCTCTTTTCTAACACAATTTGGGTCTATAACCCAAACACCCATGCACTGGATATATGTACCAATAATTGTATTTAAGATTGTACTAATAAATTTTTGACTACCTTTTTACCAATTGTGTATAAACTTACTTGCCCGTAAAAGTCCCACCCTTACCCTTTGACTTGAGGCATCAAAAATCCCCCTTCTAGACGTATAGGGACGGAGGCAAAAACTACTACCCTGCTACAGGATCAAAACAAACCCCTTCTTGGAGGAGTAAAAACTAACAGTCATGGTGTTCAAATAGCTGACCGAAGATGTACTGCCAGGACAAATGGGATAAGGTATATAATGATAGTCGCCAGGCTCTCTCGGGTGTAAGTGTTTACCAGCAGCAAGCTGGTTGAGGACAGCTGAAACCCAATAATATTGGAGATCCTGCTGGATAGAGATCAAAAAGAAAAAATGAAAAAACTATATAGATTGTGTTTTAGAAATACACAACTATCTGTTAAACTTATCATTATGGATGTGTTTGTTTTGAATAAATAAATAAGGTTATACAAAGAAAATGTAAAATATATACAAAGGATATCAAGGGTTATGATCAAACAACCCCTCTTCACCCAAATAAAAAAAAGTGGAGAGCCACTTCACACTCTATAAAAAGATTAGAGTTCTGAGGCTGACAAGTATTCAAGTATTTGGAAAGCTGCTGGATAGTCTACAAAGGAGATCTATGAATTACCTTAGTGTGGACTCAAGCAGATATGAAAGGCAACCGTGCTTCTGGCAGGCAGCAATGCAAGTGACTGCCAGAGGAGCTCGGTTTTAAAGTACCTTAATTGGGATAAATTGATCGCCTCTTGCTTGAAGTGTCTAATGGCCGATCTATCTCAGCTGTTCTCCTGTATGGATTCCCTGGTACACTGAAGCTGGTAGCGGCCCCTCCCGCGCATGCATTGTAATGCATGACGCGGTGGAGATGCGACCAGCTCCTGCGGCCCACCGGCACAGATTGATTCCGTCAGCGTTGAACGCAGGCGGAAGTACAGTGCACGTGCACCAAATATCTCAGCTGAGATCTAGATGGGGAAGCGTCGTCGCGTATGTTAGGCATGCCACTAGGTGGCGCCTATGTCGGTGCCGGGCTGTCCCAAAGCACTTAACACAGGAAAACAGCACCTATTAAATGGAGACATCATTGAGTCATTTAAAAAGAGGAAAAAAAAGGAAAAACAGAAAAAAAAAACTCATAAAAAGGGCCTTTTGAGAAAACAACCAAAGGGGACCTATAGGAGTAGAGAAATATTAAGAATAGTCATTATAAAGATTTTTTGCAAACAATCTTATTACCGTCTCAATGGACATAGGATTACATTTATAGGAGGGCAGTCATCAGTCAGATAAGAACATCCTGAAAAATTGTGTGTGACAGCATATAGAAAAGGCTGCTATAATACAAACAAATATTACAGACAAGTTGGAATAGATAAATAGGAAAAATATACATATGGAAAAAGAAGAACAATTGGGAAATCCAATTCATTTCTCCATGCCTCCTCATAAAAAGCCTTCTAGAAATGGTTTAAACAACACCATTTTGTTTAGGCCAGGCGGTTCGGTCTCTCAAGGAATATATCCCACCTCCACTCCATTTGCAAAAGGAGCTTGTTCCAGTCTCTGCTTCTGGGGTTGGGGAGGATTCTATCCAAAATAAGAAATTTAATTTTGGGGAATTTTCCAGCATGGACCAAGCTCGTTTGACGGCCCAAGGGTAATTCAGGGTCGCACGACCTCATACTCTTAATGTGACGATATGCTAGTTTCCAAAATTCAAGTTTAGTTTTGCCCACATAAAAACACCCACAATCACAGAGGAACAGGTAGATCACTCCATGAGTGCGGCAGTTGGCAAAGTGTTGGGCGATGAATTTGTGTCCATTGGGGAGAGTAGGATTTTTTTGAATGAGCATGAAACCACAATAAATGCAGTTTCCACGTCCCTTTGTATTTGCAAGGGTCTTTGGTCTTGTTTATTTTATATTCACTCTGTACCAGTCTATCTTAAAGAGCTGGGACTTTTTTTGAAATTGAATTGAGGGTATTCCGGGACCTATTGTCCCAGAATAGGGTCTAGGGCTAAAATATGCCAGTATTTAGTGATAATTTTCCTTAGAGCTGGATGTTGTTCGGAATACTCAGTAACTAATCTTAAGGTGTTGTCCTCTTTTCGAATTTTAGGAGACAATAGTTTTTGTCTGTCACTGGCATAAGCTTATTTATAGGCCTTTTTGGAGAGTAATCTTTGAGTACCCTCTCAACAAGAGAGTCTATCCCAAAGTTCGTTTTCCGCTTTATGGAACGTTTCAACATCTGTGCAATTTCGTCTGATTCGTAGGTATTGGCCAAAAAGGGATAGAGCGTATAAGAGTCGGAGGGTGGAAGCTGGAGGCGTGGAGGATGGTGTTACCCGCAGTGGGCTTACGATAAAGACCACTGCAGAAAGCACCATTCTCGGCTCTAAAAACCTCCACATCCAAAAAGGTGATGCGGTCACGATCGAAATTCATAGTAAAGGTTAAATTAAATTCATTTTTGTTCATTCTCTCTAAGCAGTTTTGCAAGAGATCAGGTGGACCTTCCCAAAGTAAAAATATGTCATCTATATAACGAGACCACATCTTGATGTGGTCCGTATATAGAAAAGGCCTCATCAGATAGAAAATATTGCTCCCACTCCCCCAGGTACAGGTTCACGTAGGATGGGGCACAACAAGTGCCCATCGCTACTCCCTGCACCTGGAGGTAGTGGGAGCCATGAGAAGTGAATACATTATGGGAAAGAATGTATTGCAAAACAGACAAGATGAATTCACCATAGGCATCATAGTTCTCTGCGTGTAATATAGTGTGTTGCACAGCTGCGACTCCTTGATCATGTGGAATCGAGCTGTACAAGGCCTCTACATCAATTGTGACCAGCAACCAACCTTCAGGAATAATTTTATTTTCAATTTTTTGTAGAAAATGAATGGTGTCGCGTATATGAGAAGGTAAACCAGTGACAAAGGCAAGTATCCACTAACTTGCTGGCATGATCGGAAATTGACCTGCGACCTGATATGATAGGTCGACCGGGTGGATTGGTGGAGTCTTTATGGACTTTTGGAAGTGCATAAAACGTTGGTGTAATTGGGAAGCCTGTTCGGATATATTCCCAGGTGTGTTTGGGAATGGTACCGTTTAGATAGGCTGAGTCTACAAGTTTATAGAAGTCCTGCTGATATTTCGCAACAATATCAGCAGTAATTCGTCTATACCAGTTCTGTTTTTTTACGATTTTTGGGCACATTTCAACATAAAAAGGTATTGTCCATAATGACGAGGTTTCCGCCCTTGTCAGCCTGTTTTATCACAGTCGATGGGTTTGCAGCTAGTTTGTTGATTGCTGGTCTTTGTTCGGGGGTGATATTGGGCATAGAAGATGGATAGATGTTGAGTTTGTCCAATTCTTTGGAAACTAGTTTGACAAAAATGGTAACGTTTGTATTTTGGGGAATTTGTCTGATTTTTTTCTTTAAATATGATGGCTGAATTGTGGGGGAAGGTTTGTCAGTGTCAATGCCGGCTAATAAAGATGGTAAATCAATGCGATCGATCAGGTCATCATTCTCTTCCAATAATGATATTAATGTATCGAGGATAGGGTCTATTTGTATGTTAGGTGTATCACACACGCCCTCTTTGTGAAAGAGCTTTAAAATTAAGTTTTCGGGCGAATAGATGAAGATCCTTTAAAAATTCAAAGTTATCCAACTTGGTATTTGGACAGAAGCTGAGGCCTTTTGAAAGGATTTCGTTTCAACCTTAGAAAGTATGTGGTTCGATAGATTGATGATCAAAAAATCAGATTGAATAGATCCAGCAGTGTTGGATGGGATTGGAGAGGTGAATTGTGTGGAAGAAAAAGTGTTGGTTATGTCGTGGGAGTGAGTTTGAGAGTGCTCTGGTGGAGCAATTCTAAAAAAGTTGGATCCTGAAGGTCAATAGTGGAAGGGAGAGTTGGTGGTAGGTGAGTGGAAGTTGTATTGGAAGTGTTCGTGATAGTAGATGTAGGCAAAGGTTGAGAAATTGAGCCTTTGTCTTGGTGAGGTGTAGAAGGTTTGAATAGGGAAAGATATCACACGCAGAGAACTATGATGCCTATGGTGAATTCATCTTGTCTGTTTTGCAATACATTCTTTACCATAATGTATTCACTTTTCATGGCTCCCACTACCTCCAGGTGCAGGGAGTAGCAATGGGCACTTGTTCCCCATCCTACGCCAACCTGTACCTGGGGGAGTGAGAGCAATATTTTCTATCTGATGAGGACTTTTCTATATATACGGACCACACCAAGATGTGGTCTCGTTATATAGATGACGTATTTTTACTTTGGGAAGGTCCACCTAATCTCTTGCAAAACTGCTTAGAGAGAATGAACAAAAATGAAATTTAACCTTTACTATGAATTTCGATCGTGACCGCATCACCTTTTTGGATGTGGAGGTTTTTAGAGCCAAGGATGGTGCTTTCTGCAGTGGTCTTTATCGTAAGCCCACTGCGGGGTAACGCCATCCTCCACGCCTCCACCCTCAGACTCTTATACGCTCTATTCCTTTTGGCCAATACCTACTAATCAGACGAAATTGCACAGCTGTTGAAACGTTCCATAAAGCGGCAAACGAACTACGGGATAGACTCTTGTTGATAGGGTACGCAAAGACTACTCTCAAAAAGGCCTATAAAAAAGCTTATGCCAGTGACAGACAAAACCTATTGTCTCCTAAAATTCGAAAAAAAGAGGACAACACCTTAAGATTAATTACTAAGTATTCTGAACAACATCCAGCTCTAAGGAAAATTGTCACTAAATACTGGCATATTTTAGCCCTAGACCCTATTCTGGGACAATACGTCCCGGAATACCCTCAATTCACTTTCAAAAAAGTCCCAGCTCTTAGATAGACTGGTACAGAGTGAATATAAAATAAGACCAAAGACCCTTGCAAATACAAAGGGACGTTCATCTGTGGAAACTGCAATTATTGTGGTTTCATGCTCATTCAAAAAAATCCTACTCTCCCCAATGGAAACAAATTTATCGCCCAACACTTTGCAAACTGCCGCACTCACGGAGTGATCTACCTGCTTCTCTGATTGTGGGTGTTTTTATGTGGGCAAAACTAAACTTGAATTTTGGAAACGAGCATATCGTCACATTAGGAGTATGAGGTCGTGCGACCCTGAATTACCCTTGGGCCGTCATACGAGCTTGGTCCATGCTGGAAAATTCCCCAAAATAAAATTTTTTATTTTGGATAGAATCCACCCCAACCCCAGAGGCGGAGACTGGAACAAGCTCCTTTTGCAAATGGAGTGGAGGTGGATATATTCCTTAAGAGCGACCGAACCGCCTAGCCTAAACGAAATGGTGTCGTTTAAACTATTTCTAGAAGGCTTTATATCAGGAGGCATGGAGAAATGAATGTTTCGCAATTTTTCTTTTTCCATATGTATATTTTCCAATTTATCTATTCCAACTTGTCTGTAATATTTGTTTGTATTATAGCAGCCTTTTCTATATGCTGTCACACACATTTTCAGGATGTTCTTATCTGACTGATGACTGCCCTCTATAAATGTAATCCTATGTCCAATTAGACGGCAATAAGATTGTTTGCAAAAAATCTTTATAATGACTATTCTTAATATTTCTCTACTCATATAGGTCCCCTTTGGTTGTTTTCTCAAAGGGCCCTTTTTATGAGTTTTTTTCTGTTTTTCCTTTTTTTTTTCTCTCTCTTTTTAAATGACTTGATGTCTCCATTTATTAGGTGCTGCTTTTCCGGTTTTCCTGTGTTAAGTGCTTTGGGACAGCCCGGCACGAACATAGATGCCACCTAGTGGCATGCCTAACATATGCGGTGACGCTTCCCCATCTAGATCTCAGCTGAGATCTTTGGCGCACGCGCACTGTACTTCCGCCTGCGTTCCAAGCTGACGGAATCAATCCGTGCCGGTGGAACGCAGGAGCTGGTCGCATCTCCACCGCATCATGCATTACGCATGCGCGGGAGGGGCCGCTGCCAGCCCCAGTGTACCAGGGAATCCATACAGGAGAACAGCTGAGATAGATCGGCCATTAGACACTTCAAGCAAGATGCAATCAATTTATCCCAATTAAGGTACTTTAAAACCGAGCTCCTCTGGCAGTCCCTTGCATTGCTGCCTGCCAGAAGCACGGATGCCTTTCATATCTGCTTGAGTCCACACTAAGGTAATTCATAGATCTCCTTTATAGACTATCCAGCAGCTTTCCAAATACATGAATACTTGTCAGCCTCAGAACTCTAATCTTTTTATAGAGTATGAAATGGCTCTCCACTTTTTTTCTATGGGTGAAGAGGGTCTGTTTGATCATAACCCTTGATATCCTTTGTATATATTTAACATTTTCTTTGTATAACCTTATTAATTTTTTCAAAACAAACACATATCCATAGATACGTTTAAAAGATGGTTTAACAGATGGTTGTGTATTTCTAGAACACAATCTAGTTATTTTTTCATTTTTTCTTTTTGATCTCTATCCAGCAGGATCTCCAATATTATTGGGTTTCAGCTGTCCTCAACCAGCTTGCTGCTGGTAAACACTTACACCTGAGAGATCCACCTGGAGACTATCATTATATACCTTATCCCATTTGTCCTGGCAGTACATCTTCGGTCAGCTATTTGAACACCCTGACTGTTTGTTTTTATTCCTCCTTCCTTTGGCAAGCTCCCAATCCCTACAAAAAAGCAGACTATGCAAGTGCATTTGTGCTGTAACATTTATATGTATTGCAATGAATTTACAAATTGTTTATACCTATACTTAATTACCAACAGACAACCACCCAAGGCTAACCCTGAAGAAGTTACAATTGACTTTGAAACGCGATGGGTATTTACCCTTGTGATTTGTGGTTCTTATTATTTTTTGTCATGTATTGTTTATGGCTTGCCCTAATTTTAATATTATATATGTATATTCAATAAAATTATCTTTTATACTATTTTTTGTTATTTAAAATTTTCTTCGAAGTGCCTTAAAAGTTCCACCAATAGGGGAACTGTCCTTGATTTGTTCCAAATGCCCAGGGATGTGGCACTCATTAAAGGAAGCATGTCAAGAGCACAAACTTTGTCTACTATGGGTAAAAAGTTGTTCCATACAACCGCACACTCCTGCTCTCGTCGTCACTTGCTCGGGCAAACATCATATTATGCGCACGCTAGCAGACCTCCATGATTTTTTGGGGCAACTGGAATTACTAGACTGGTATAAAGAGTTCGAGCTTCCACCTACCAACAGGAACCCCCCGAGGTCCCCATTTTCCTCACCAGACAAGTGACAATTAAAGAAGCCTAGACATAGCTGGAGCGGTAGCTCTCTAGCAGGCACTCCGAATCAAAAGATTCAACTCCTCCAGTGCAGCAGAGGAAGAGTGACCGCAAGGACATCTTATGGAACACTTACCCTATCAGACAGCCAGACATTTAAAAGCAGAGTTCCGCCTCCCCCTCCAAAAATTGAAAGTCAGCAGCTACACATACTGTAGCTGCTGACTTTTAATATTAGGACACTTACCTGTCCTGGAGTCCAGCGATGTCGGCACTTTCATTGGCTGTCGGGTGCTGCTGTCGCCATTGCCCGTAAGCGCGCTGCACATTCCTATTGGCTCGGCAGCAGGGGAGGGAGGAGGGGGCCGAACTTCCGAGGGACAGCACCTCGGCGTTGTATCACGGAAGTGGGGAAGGGTACATCTCAAAAACAGGTACCCCCCCCCCCGAAAGGTGCCAAATGTTGCACTGGAGGGGGAGGGAGAAAGCAAAAGAGCGAAAGTTCCATTTTTGGGTGGAACTCCAATTTAACATTGAGGTCACATTTCTGCAGGGGAGTCTAAGACCGAATCCACCCTCCAGCATTTTTCTCACACGCATTGGCCATGTTTTGCTTATGGTTCATAATGCCCGTTCACAGATGTCTGGATTGGCCGTTTCCTAGTCGGTCTTTGAACTTTTAGGATTTAATTCCACAGAAGGGGAAATAGTACACCTTTTTTGAACTACCTATCCTCCTTTCCCAACTTTTGGCCGTTCGCCTCTGCGGGTGACTGGACAGTCGATTGTATAACTTACAGCGACACTGGTGACCTGGCATTCCTGTTTTTTCATCAGCCTTTCTGGCATTTGATAGTGTCAATGAGCTTCAGAATTTGATCACCCTTACCGGGTGAATTCACCCACGTTTTTCAATATGCTTTTTTAGTTATAGCTTTTGTAGGCTGTGTCTTGTTTTGATGATTTTACCGTTTACTCAGTTGAATTTAACATTACCATGTTATTGTTGAGATTCAGGGTATCAAATCTCGCTACCACCTCCCACTAACCCCTCCAAAGTGATCCTGGGTCCCCCTTGGTGGGACACAGGATACACTAATTTTGAACTTTTGTGATAGTTGTCACTATCTAAAAGTGTTTTGAATTTTCTCCCTTAATGTTTACACGCTCTTGACTTATCTTTTCATTTTTCAATACTTTACTGTACTATCTACCTTCTCTTACTCTTCACACTCTTCTTCTTGCCCTTTAATCTCTCTTTTTCTAAAAAACAAATAACCATTATTGTAGTCTAATTCACAGGTCAGAAAACAGCGCCTCTTCTTCATGAGTCTCCGCAATGGCTTATTCAGCGTTGGGGAAGTCCCCTACAGTGATCTCCCACAATGTGAAAGGATTAAATATCCCTGAGAAACGCTCCACTTTCCTGCAAGAACTCAAGAAGGGTGAGCCTCATTTGGTCTTCCTATACAGGAGACACATTTTAAAAACGAACCACGTACCCAGACTCACCAATAATTTCTTTGTTTAGGCATATCACGACACTAGCGACACCTCCAAATCTAAAGGGGTGTTGATATTGGTGAGTAAAGATGCCCCATTTGAATTGACAGACTGTATGATGGACCCGGCTGGGAGGTATGTATTTCTGAAGGTGACCTATGCTGGTGCTATATTCACCCTGGCAAATGCATACTTCCTCAACAGGGCACATATTACATTCTGCGAATGCATGATAAACGACTTGAAGGGCTTCACAGCGGGCTTCCTTACAGTTGGGGGAGATTTTAATATCCCACTTAACCCTACTGTAGACACCACCACAGAAAAGTCCTGCATTATTTATCGCATATAAGAGACTCAAAACCTCCCTACAATCTCTGCATCTGATCGACATGTGGCATTTTTATCATCCGGAGGGCAGGGACTTCATGCTCGATTCGGCACCACATCAGCGTTACTCCGGCATAGATTATCTTTTTGTTAGCTTAAGGGACTTCTCAATTACGGCAGCCCATATCGGGATCCATTCTATCTCGGATCACGCTCCCATATCATTGACAATCGCCATTTCTCCCTCTGCCCCTAAAAAATAAACCTGGCACCTAAACTCCTCTTTTGACTGACCCCATGCTGCTCCCGAATTTAACCACAACCCTCACAGAATATTTTGAACGAAATGTGATTCCTGATATGAACCCCTTGATGATTTGGAAAGTCCACAAATGTACTATAAGAGGTGAATTGATCAGATTGGGAGCCATAAAAAAAGGGAACAGGAAAAAAGTTCAACAACTCTCCCGAACTATATAGAATCTTGAATCTCTGCATAAACAATCCCTGACGGTTTACACGGCCAAGGAACTATTAGAGACCAGGAAAAAATTGCAACTAATCCTAGAAGCTAAAACCAAACATCTACTCTTCTTTCAAAAGAAACTGTACTACAAATGGGGCAACAAAACAGGTAGATACTTAACCAGAGCCCTGAAAAAAGTGAGTTCTAACAACCATATTTCCGGTATCAAAAAACAGGATGTCTCCTTGGATATAACCACGGAAGCTATTGCTGCACACTTCCACAAATTTTATACCAAACTGTACAATCTACCAAATCAACATAAACCAGGTGATCTGGGGAAAGACAGAATACAGGTAATCCAAGACTACCTAATCAACAGTAGTCTGCCCTCCTTACAGGATGCAGACATGGCCACACTTGAGGAACCGATCACGACTGACGAGATTAAACTGACCACTTCCAAAGTGAAAGCTGGGAAAAGTCCTGAACCTGACGGGTTCACATCTATTTATTATAAAACTCTAGTCTCCATACTGACGGACCCATTGACGAACGCCGTAAACTCCTTGTCCAGACATCATGAGGTGCCGCCAGACTTTTTATCTGCTTTTAACACGAATTCCCAAACCAAACAAATACCAGACAGATTGCGCTAGCTACAGGCCCATTTCTTTATTGAACTTAGATGTTAAAATATTGGCAAAGATTTTGGCTGTCAGATTGGGACCGCTTTTGCACCAGATGATCGGGCCAGAACAGGTAGGGTTTAGGTCGGGCAGGGAAGCAAAAGATAATGACAAGATATATAATTTAAACCTGCGCTAGGAAAAAATTATACAATTTTCAAAATTATATTTGCAGCTGCTGTTCACTAAGTCTAAACTTAGGAAAATGGTGTACTGAAATACAGCCCTTGCAAAAAAAATTCTATGAAAATAAAATAAATGTGGGTCACCAATGTGATGGTATCATAAAAAGTGCAACCGTGCTAGATCCAAAATTAATAATTACAATAAATGACCACAAATACAAAGCTTAATAGTGTTGATACAATATACATCAGGTGCAATAAATGCAAAGTGCTACAGTGCTAAGTGTGACAGTACTTAGTGCAACCAAAGATCACAAATACAAATTAACACTGGTGTGACAGTCCAATGTGATTGCTCAAACATAGTCCAATACTGAGTGCAACGTGCACAAAATTGCTACTGTCAAAAAGCGCAATAAGTGCTCCAATGGCTAAGCAGACGGGCATCACCTCGACACCCAGCCCACTCACACCATTAAAAAGACAACCCAGACTTCCTGCCAGGCATGGGGAATGCACTATTGTATTCTGCACAAACAGAGACCCCCCCCCCCCCCCCTCCTAGCTGGAGACTGCCTCCACTCCAGGGCGGTAAAATTAAAGAATTCTCGGACCTACAGTCAGGTCCATAAATATTGGGACAGACAATTCTAAACTTTTTGGCTTTATACACCACCACAATGGATTTGAAATGAAAACAAACAAGGTGTGCTTTAACTGCAGACTTTCAGCTTTAATTTGAAGGTATTTACATCCAAATCAGGTGAACGGTGTAGGAATTACAACTGTTTGTATATGTGCCTCCCACTATTTAAGGGACCAAAAGTAATGGGACAGATTAACAAATCATAAATCAAAACTTTCACTTTTTAATACTTGGTTGCAAATCCTTTGCAATCAATTACAGCCTGAGTCCCGGTTCACACTTCTGTGATGCGGGAACGCTGCGAATATGCAGCGTGTTCCCGCATTGCATCCGCACCCCTGGCAGTTCACACTGCCATATGCGATACGCAGGGGGTGTAAAATAAAAGTGGACACCCCCAGTTGAGATCGCATATCGCAGTGCGATTTGCAAGTTTGCACAGAATCAGATCGCACTAGTGTGAACCACCATGCTATCCGATTCTGCTGGGATAAAAAAGGGTCATGTGCGTGTTTAGTGCGATTGCGGTGCAAATTCAGCCATACAAACTGTATGGCTGAAATTTGCACCGCACAGAGATCGCATGTAATTTAGGAGCAGTGCGCCTCGAATTACATGCAATCTCTGATCGCACTTATGTGAACATGCCCTGAAGTCTGGAATGCATAGACATCACCAGATGCTGGGTTTCATCCCTGGTGATGCTCGGCCAGGCCTCTACTGCAACTGTGTTCAGTTCCTGCTTGTTCTTGGGGCATTTTCCCTTCAGTTTTGTTGAGTCTGGTTTTCATTCCTTTTTTTTTATATAACTATATGAATGCACTGACAGTTCCCTCATAATAGAACTTACTCTAAGTTCATCATTTAACAACCAAAAAACTTTTTCCCCTCTCGCCTCCCCACTTCACTCTGTCTTGAGGACACAAATGTATTCCTCTCTTAAAACTATACTTAAATTACACAGTGATATTTACGTTTACATCCTTTTCTTTGTCCTTTTCTTCTTCATCCTTTTTCTTTTCTTTATTTGCATCAGGAACGTCTGTCTTCTCTTTTGATTTCGATCTAAATAAATGAACAGAGTAACTTTTTAGAGCTTGTTTACGCCACAGCTCAGATATCCATGCATGAGGTGAAAAGCACTGATAATTAGGGATGATCGAACGGTTCGGCCTGAACATTGGGTGTTCGAGGTTCGGCCGAATTTAGAACTTTTTGCCCAAAAAGTTCGGAATTCGGCAACCAGAACCGACCAAAATGCAATGCTTCAGGAAATGGGCTTTTAAAAGCCCGTGATTGGACCAGAACCATTAGCAAAAGCCAATTGAGGGGGCAGGAGAATGCTAGGAATGTGATTGGAGTGACTAGGGGGTCCCTAGACCAATCATTAGTGAATACGCCCCCCAGTATATAAGATCGCCCCCGCCAAATTCCTAGCATTCTTGTACGGGACATGGAAGAGAGTGGAATGCTGTTCTGTTCTAATGTGTTACAAAGTGTCATTTAGCTATTTTTAGTGTGAGGAAAGGGATATCTAGTGTAGTTAGAGTGCTCCTTTACACTTAAGTTAGCTTCAAAAATTTAGTTTCTGTAGGGAAAGTGTTAAGTGTAAAGGGGACCATAGTGTAGTGTAGGGTTAACGGACAGTGACTGCTATGGAAGGGTGACAAAACCCTTCCATAGCAGGGTGACCGCTATAGAGAAATGATCATTTGCTTCGGGACAGGCATATGGCTTCTCACCAGCCAAACATTTTTCATGCTGCAGGGGCTGCCACTGCCAGTGCTTTTTTGAGGACATGTTTGATGTCAGACATGACATCTGAACATGTGTATAGGGGGTATATATATACACATATAGGTCTGTATATATACCCCTAGACATATATAGGTGTGATAGTAGCAGAAATATATGCTTGCGCTAATGAAATCATTTACAGTAATATATTTCTGCTACTATCACACCTATATATGTCTAGGTGTGTATATAAATATATCCATGTGTGTATATATATATATATACCACTATACACAAGTTCAGATGTTTTGCCTGCCTCAAAAGAACCCCAAAAAATGCCAAAAAAAACGCTAGCGTCAAAAAAAAAAAAAAAAAAAAAAATGCCCAGGTGTGTTTTTGCTGGCATTTTTTGGAGGCAGGCAAAACATCAGAACTTGTGCACAGTATCACTATACACAAGTTCAGATGTTTTTCCTGACTGCAAAGAACCCCAAAAAATGCCTGCTTTGAAACCGGCAAGGTGTGAAAACCGAGAAGAGAAGCTAACCTTCTGAGCTGAAAGTGTTCTAATACAAACAATCCTTTTTTTTATGGTTCTGGACATGCTACAGAGCTGAAACTTCACAGGTACACCTTTTAGACCCCCCCAGATACGAAATCACACAAAAAAAGTTCTTAAAAATTGTCATTTTTGATAAAAAAGCCAATTATTGAAAAAAGAAAAAAAAAAAAAAAAGAAAAAAGATTTTTTGATTTTTACTTTGGATTTCAGATCTGGGGGGTCTAAAAAGTGTACATGTGAAGTTTCAGCTCTGTAGCATGTCCATAACCATAAAAAAAAAAAAGATTGTATTAGAACACTTTCAGCTCAGGGGGTTAGCTTCTCTTCTCGGTTTTCACACCTTGCCGGTTTCAAAGCAGGCATTTTTTTGGGTTCTTTGCAGTCAGGAAAAACATCTGAACTTGTGTATAGTGATACTGTGCACAAGTTCTGATGTTTTGCCTGCCTCCAAAAACTCCCAAAAAATGCCAGCAAAAACACACCTGGGCATTTTTTTTTTTGACGCTAGCGTTTTTTTTGCCATTTTTTGGGGTTCTTTTGAGGCAGGCAAAACATCTGAACTTGTGTATAGTGGTATATATACACACACACATAATTATATGTATATAGACACCTAGCCATATATAGGTGTGATAGTAGCAGAAATATATTACTGTAAATGATTTCATTAGCGCAAGCATATATTTCTGCTACTATCACACCTATATATGTCTAGGTGTGTATATAAATATATGCATGTGTGTATATACACCACTATACACAAGTTCAGATGTTTTGCCTGCCTCAAAAGAACCCCAAAAAATGCCAAAAAAACGCTAGCGTCAAAAAAAAAAAAATGCCCAGGTGTGTTTTTGCTGGCCTTTTTTTGGGGGTTTTTGGAGGCAGGCAAAACATCAGAACTTGTGCACAGTACCACTATACACAAGTTCAGATGTTTTTCCTGACTGTAAAGAACCCAAAAAAATGCCTGCTTTAAAACCGGCAAGGTGTGAAAACCGAGAAGAGAAGCTAACCCCCTAAGCTGAAAGTGTTCTAATACAAACGATCTTTTTTTTTTATGGTTCTGGACATGCTACAGAGCTGAAACTTCACATGTACACTTTTTAGACCCCCCAGATACGAAATCCAAAGTAAAAAAATCAAAAAATCTCTTTTTTTTAAATTTTTCAATAATTGGCTTTTTTATCAAAAATGACAATTTTTAAAAACTTTTTTTGTGTGATTTTGTGTCTGGGGGGTCTAAAAGTAGTACCTGTGAAGTTTCAGCTCTGTAGCATGTCCAGAACCAGAAAAAAAGATCATATAGGTGTAAAAGGAGGGTCCCACATCCCTGTTGTACTGAAAAATTATATTTTTTTTGTCATGGTTCTGGACATGCTACAGAGCTGAAACTTCACATGTACACCTTTAAGACCCCCCCCCCAGATACTAAATCCAAAGTCAAAATCAAAAAATCTCTCTTTTTTTTTTTTTTTTTTTTCAATAATTGGCTTTTTTTTTATCAAAAATGACAATTTTTAAGAACTTTTTTTGTGTGATTAATAGTTCATGGGGCATGACCCAGAACCCTAGGGACTTTTTAGGGGCATTTATTGGGTTTTCGGGCTTAAAAATTGTGTTTTTTGATTACCGAAGTTCGGGTCCCATTGATTTCAATGGGGTTCTGAAATCCGGGCCGAACTTTCGGGAAGTTCGGATGTTCTGGCCGAACCGAACTTTTCAAAAGTTCGATCATCCCTACTGGTAATGCACATTTATGGACAAATCAGTCTCCTCTCTGATGGTGCCTGTATAGCCTTGGCCAGGAAATCGCCATTAGAAGCGCACGGGAGATGTAACAGACACACAGGTCATTTCTACCCATGCCAACAAATGCCAGAAGCACTGTAACCCTCCCAGAGTCCCACTGACACCAATGCCAGAGGCACTGTATTCCTGCTACTGATGCCAATACCATATAAGTCATTAGGAATTCAAAATCAGCAGGCAAAGAAAGCAGGTCAGGTGGTCAACTACACCTGTCAATGAATTCTCGAACCGATGCAATCAACAAGCACTTATTCTCATATTGACCATAATGTGTCAGGTCATGTTTTACTCCTGCTGAAAACTGATGCAAAGGCATTTATTACTCCCACTAATCTTTCGGTATCTACTACACCTTCTGATTGATATAGGGCATTTATTGCTTCCACAGACATCAGGGCATAATTTCTCCAACTGACCACTGATACCAGGTAACCCAACACTCCCACTGGGACTGGAGCATATTTTACTCCTACAGACCAGACACTGGATATTTATTGCTCCAAATGACTACCTCTGGCCGCCAAACAGTGAACTGGCTTTTTGTTTAAAAAGTTTGAGGAACCCTGGGTTAGAACCTGTTACAATGCAGAAGCGTTTGGATTTCTCTTTTTCCGACAACTACAGATTTTTTATTTCTACAAGCAAAAATGTTTTTACTTCTAAACTAGAACTATAGACAATTTTTTTTTTTTTTTTTCATTTTGGATTGTTGGTTCATTTTTTATTTCCACATCTGTGCTTCATTGGGGAGGTTTACCTTGACTTCCTGCCCCATAGCCAAATGGGAAATGAGAGGAAATCCTTGGAAAATAAGGGCATTGGGAACTCCCAGGCCACTAAAACTAGTATCCCCATTGTAAGATTTACTGTATTAATTTTCTGGGAATAACCCAAAAAATTGATTTGCTTTTAGTTCCACTTTCAATGATAATGGTAAACAGAACAAATAGGGGGGGATAAACAGGACAAATAGGGGGGGATGAATTTCCCTAAGACACAGACAGCAATAAAAAAAAATACAGGTGTTCTAATCCCTCTGCGCGCTGTTTAAAACTTAAGGAAAAGTTTTGCTTTTAGTTACACTTTAATTTTTTTTAATTATTGTATTTTATGTTAACATTTCCAAGCGAGCAGCAGTTTGTCATTCATTTCACGATTTATTTGATTAACTGAATATTTTATATTGTCTCTCAGGATTAACAAATAACCGAAGGCACAGATAATTTCATGGTTACCACCCATATTAAAACCTACATAAACAGGGTGGGAACTAGCAGCGCAGACCTGGAAGATTCCTGGAAATCAAGTTAACAGGTAATAACGTCGGTTTTTCCCCAGTCATCTTCCAGGAAAGCATAGAAACCATACCTGCTAGGGAGGACCACAGCCTGAAGCATCTTTCTTCCTAAAGCCTGATCGTTCAGGGATAGGAGATCCAGATATTAATGCTTGACAAAATGTCTGGAAACTCGACCAGGTGGCTGCTTTGCAGATTTGGAACAGTGTAGCTCCTGCCCTTTCAGCCCAGGACATAGTCAGGGCTCTTGTGGAATTGGCTCCAAGATTCTGAGGAGCCTCAAAACAGGCAGTTGCATGGCCTCTGATTGAAACCTTCATCCATCTGGCGATGGTAGTTTTTTAAATAGCGGATCCTTTGGGGTCCCAAATATAGTAGGAATAAATTAGGGACTTTTCTCCATTTTTAGTACGCTCGATGCAACATAAGCACCGTCTTACATCAATTTTATGCAAATCTTCATCCCTAGGGTTACTGGCTTGCCCACAGAATGATGGCATAATGATATCCTGCCTCGGACAGTCTGTTGACACTTTTGGGAAGAAAGCCTGGGTCCGGAGATAGAATTATCCTATCAGACAGAATGGAGCAGTATGGCTCTGCTATGGACATAGTCTGTAAGTCAGTTTCTTCTGGCCAGTGCCACTAAAAGCACTGTTTTGTAGGTTATTTTTAACGGAATTTCTTCTAATGGCTCGAAAGGCTGTTAGGCAAAACTTTGAAGGACTGTCAACATATCGGACCACGGTACTCTCCTCCTAGAGCCGGCCTTGATGAACCTTCTTACTAGCATGTGTTCTGCCAATCTGATATCCAGAAATTGCGACAAGGCTGCCACCTGCAAGTATTGGGAGCTAACCCTCGGTCAGTTCCGTTTTAAAGTCCAATACTGCCGGAACAATAGGTCCAGAAATCCTGTTATTGTCCCTCAGCCAAAAAGCAGAACTTCTTCCAAAATTTAGCATATATTAAATTTGTTGATTTTTCCCTACTGTTTAAGATCGTGTCAATCACTTTTTTCTAAAAAACCCTTTGTTTAACAGCATCCGCTCAGAAGTCAAGTCTCCCTGGACCAGCAGATCATTCCTCTCTGGCAGCCTCCAGGATGTTGCTAAGGACAGTTTCTGTAGAGCGGCAAACCATGATCTTATTGGCCAAGCCGGAGGGATTAGGATTTTCTTCGCTGTTGATTTTCTGAATCACCTTTGGTATGAGCCTGAATGGAAGCGTACAAGAGATCCTCCAACCTAAGGAAGGCAAATGCATCCAGACCAGGAAGGCAAATGCATCCACACCCAGACTGCGAGAGTCCCTGTGAATGGAGAACATTTTTCACCTTCGCATTTTTGGACAAGGCGAACAGATCGATTAGTGGTCGGCCTCACATCTCTGTGATCACCTCAAACACTTCCTGATTCAAGCTTCATTCCATGTGACAAATCTTCTCCCTGCTTAAGAAGTCTGCTAGCGAATTTAGCTCCCCTTTGAAGTGAATGGCTGACATAAGGATTAGCTTCGCTATCTCCATGAGGGAGGGAGCCTGCGTACCTCCTTGTTTGTTTTTGTAGGACACTGCTGCTACATTGTCCGATAGTACCAAAACATATCTTCCTTTTATGTGGGGTCCAAAAGGAGAGAAGAGCTTTCCATACGGCTTTTAACTCCCTTACAGTGGACTTCTATTCTCTATCCCATTTTCCCTGGGTTGCCAGATGCTCCATGTGGTCTCCCCAACCCCACGCACTCGCATCTGTCATTATCCGGACTGGGTTTTCCTGCGTCCAAGATCTTCCTTTTGACAAGTTGTCTTCAGGCAGCCACCAATGTAAAGACTCTTATTTGATCCGGCAGAATTACTCACTCACTCAGGGTACTCCATTGCCTGTTCCAAATGGATAGGAAACAATTCTGCAGTAGTCTGTGTGCCTGAGCCCAGGACATTGCTGAGATCTATGCCATCATGAGACCCAAAAGCCTCATCTCCCTGATGGATACTGCCTGCCTCAGTAGGAGATTGGAAGTTTCTATCTTTAGCAGATCTCTTTTCTTCTGGTAAAAATACTTTTTTTCCACTGCATTTACAATGTAACCTAGGAAGACCGCTTTCTAAGATTGGCGCAAATTCAACTTTTCTGCTTTCACTATCCACCCCACCGACTGCAGATGGTCCATTGTACAGTTTAGGTTTTTCTTTTTCTCTAGCTCTGTGGAGGACTCAGCATATACAAGACGATCACCCAGGTAGGGTATTCTCTGAATACCAAAGGTCTTAACCCGTGTAAGTCTTCTGCCAGGACTTTTGTGAAGATCCTAGGAGCTGACCCCAACCCAAAGGGGAGGGAATTGAATTGAAAAAAAAAAAAGTAGTCTGGTCCCTTCACTGCAAACCTGAGGAAAGGTTTGGAACAGTCTCTGATCGAATAATGCAGGTACGCATCTTTTAGGTTGATTGCCGCCATGAAAGCTCCTTTCAATAAATCGCTCTCTTGTCGTAAATATTGTGTCCATTTTGAATTTTTTGTAAACATTTTTGTTGACTTAATTTAAGATTCAGGATCAACCTGTATTTCCCCGAAGGTTTTCTTCTGATGAACCCCCCCCCCCCCCCCCCCGTACCCTTGCTTTCAAGGAATGAGAGAAAACTGATGGATTCGATTCGCCATGGCTGCTGCCATGTCCATTGGCAGTAAAGTCCCCAAAAAGCGACTTGGAATATTTTCCTGTATGTTGAATAGATCCAGGATTAACCCATTGTTTGTAACCCTTTGCCAGAAGGGTAGGAAGGCCCCCAGCCTTGCAAGGGAGTCATTGGTTTTTGTCTTTGGGAGGAATTAAACAAATTCCCCTCTGCCTTTACCCTTCCCCAGTTGCCAGGGTCTATTTTGGTCCTTTTTACCCGTGGCTTTTTGGAATGTTTCTTTGGTATTGGAAAGCCTTTTTGTTATCTGCAGATATCTCCAATACAGAATACAAGTCTTCACTGAATACTAAAATTACCCTTAAATGATAATGAGCATAATTCTGCTTTAGAAGCCACATCCCCTGCCCAGGCTTTAAGCCAGATTGCCAGTCTAGCCAAAAACCTGATGGCCTTGGTGGAAGCATCTACAATATACAAGTGTTGGCTTTGTTGAGAATAGGGAGCGAGTCTAAAATGTCCTATTTAGGGGTATCCAGTTCTGGGAGGATTTTCAACTGCTTCGACCTGAGATCCAGTGTCCAGTTAGCTGCCCCTGCGCCCCATGCCTTCCTTTAAAAACCCTCTGCTTTTCTATCCATTGTATCTGTAAGAGTCCCTGCATCTTCAAAAGATAGAGCTGCATCCAGCTTTGGAGATTTATCCTATAATGCAGAATCCTCTTCCTTGAATGGAAACCTTGTCAACTATAAGACAAAAATCCAGTTCTCTTTCATTCATTGATGGACACAGCTCCATATCTTCTATGACCCTTGGGACGACCCAAAGCAGCGTCAACATGAGGGGTGGGAAAAACACAGCAATAAACATTTCCCAAAAGGGTTAAACTTAGCCAACCAGGAGCTCAACCCGGAACAACTGGAGCTCACCTACCAGAAAAGAATACACCCTCAAGAGGGAGGAGCCTCTGCAACAGCAGCCTGCAAAACTTTGCGCTCGAACGCAGCATCCGCAGATGCTAGTACATCCACCTTGTAAAACTTTGTGAATGTGTGTACAGAACCATCCGTAAAAACAAACAACGAATCCCGATTTACGAACCGACTAGTGGCCAAGTACACTCTGATGGCCCGAACCACATCCAGGGAATGAAAAGCAATTTCTTTTGGATGTTTCGGCTTAGGACATGATGGCAATAAAATGTCTTTTTCGCTTACGTCCTCCGACAGTCGCCGCCTCCTCCAAGCCATCACTATTTGGTATTGACTTCCGCTCCGCAGGAGTAGCTAGGCATAAGACTTAGTCAAAAAGAACAGAGGTATTTGCATATACACACCCATGGGGAGCTGTCCCACTAGGTCAATACCCCCCTGCAGTGAACACTCCCAACTCAGTTTCTTTATGCCTAGCGTCAGGAGTAGTTAGGCTGAGACTGTAGCCCCAGCACAGGGAAGCCTATCTAATCTTTATTTGATTTTCTTTTGAAAATTTCATTTTTTTCTTACTTTACTAGCTGTTTATTTTGTCAGCTTTAGTTTTAGTCGATTCTTCGGATGAAGATGGATTCATGCGGTGCTGGGATTCGGACTGACCGCTCTGGTTCTCCAGGGCAGACGGTCAGATGGACCCCCAGCCCACCAGAGCGTTCAGCCGTGGTTCGTCCTGGCGTTATAAACGACCCATCCCTGCTCGCAGCAGGTATGCAGCCGTGAGGTGGCTACCTCACTGGACACATCTGCCATACTGCAGTGTAATGTCCCTGGCTAACGGCATTCCCTGTCAGAGGAGGACAGCGGCTTTCCATTCTGAGAGGCTCCCCACGCCATCTGGTACAGGTAAGTACTTCTGTGTGGGGCCTCTGTCTGGGGTGGCAGTCCTGTGTTGCTGTGTGTCCCCCATGTCTGTGCGACTCCCTGATGCGGTCCCTGTGGGGATCGCTTGTGCATGCGCTGCGGTGCTGTGTGTTTTTGGGGGTCCCCTTCCCTGTGTCACTTCGGTGCTTGTGGGGGTGCAGACTGTGTGTGGCGGCCGCAGTGGGGTAAAACCGCGCGATCCGCCATTTTAGGTATGGGCAAGCATGTTGGGCTTCACTATGGGCAATACTACATGCTGTTTTGGCGCCATCCAACGCCATTTTGCGGTGGCAGAACGATCGTTCCGACCGCATGTTCGGCGGCCATTTTGCCGGAGCCTTCCATTCAGTCCTATGGGGCAGCCATTTTCCCTGAGTCATGCAGCTTATAGTACAGCCTACTCTGACAGCACTTCCTTTTCCTCTGAAGCGGGACATCGGTGGTAACACTCTGCGGGGCTCTGCAGACTCTCTCTCTCATTACCTTCTGTACTGTAATTTCTGGCTCAGTTTTCTTCTCCTGTTTGGGGGGTCTTTGTCACTGTATCTGTAGCGGTGGGCTGCGCACTCCGCAGCGGTCTTAAAAGGGACAGTACCGAATTTATTGCACTGTTTTCTCCTTGAGCAATGGATTCTCAGGACAGCAAATTCCCCCCAGCTCTGGTAGGGGACCCCAGTTCTCCTGTGGCCCCTCTGAGACCTGATTTGGCCGCTGAAGTGGCGACCTTGGTGTCCAATATGGAAATGCTGATGGCTGAACGTGCTGCTAGAAAGAGGCCCAGGTTGTCTCTCTCTTCTGATTCAGATGGTGATATGGCTGCTGCAGCGAGCGTGCCCTTTTCAGGGTCTCGCTCATCCTTAGACCCTCTGGGGTCTGAGGGGGAGGCAGAGGTGGAGGGGGTTGATACCTCCTCCCCGGGGTCGCCTGAAGAGCGCACGACCATGGATGAATTGATACTTTCTGTAAAGGAAACACTACATTTGGAGGATGAGCCTAGTCCTCCGGGCATAGTGTCCTCATTTGGGACACACAGGACCCGCAAGTCGGCTCAGGTTTTTCCCTGCCCCGCTGAGTTTCATTACACGGTTAATGAAATGTGGCGCACTTTAAAAACGTCCATTCCTGGTACCTAGTAGGTTCAAATTGCTTTATCCCTTTGCACCGGCTACGGAATCACGATGGTGTGTGCCTGCACAGGTGGATCACACTGTGGCCGTGTTAAACAAGGCTACCTTGGTTCCTTCTGAGGATACCCCGGTTTTTCGTGATCCCACGGACCGGCGGTTTGAGTCTCTAGCCCGCCATTCCTATACGGTGGCGGGCTCGTTGCTCAGACCCATTTTCGCGTCCGTTTTGGTGGCTCAGGCGGTGGCTGATTGGACTAAGGTGCTTAGGAGCAACCTCGTGTCTGATGCTGTTCCGCCTGCCCGGCTAGATATGGTGGATCAAATTCACCAAGGAATCATGTATCTGATGCGGCCTTAAATGAGGCCCCTTTAGTAGCACGCTTATCTAGTGTCTCGGTACTTAACCGGCGACTAATATGGCTGAAGAGCTGGTCGGCTGACCAGTCCTCGCGGAAAACAGTTGCTGATTTTCCCTATGCTGGTTACATAGTTACATAGTGAGGTTGAAAAAAGACATCAGTCCATCCAGTTCAACCTATGATGTGTGTGTGTGTGTTTGCTTTTAAGCGTACATTGTATACCCCTGTATGTTGTGGTCTTTAAGGTGCCCATCTAATAGTTTTTTGAAACTATCAATGCTCCCTGCTGATACGACTGCTTGTGGAAGAGAATTCCACATCCTTACCGCCCTTACAGTGAAGAACCCCTTACGCATTTTAAGGTTAAACCGCCTTTCCTCTAGTTTTAGTGAGTGGCCACGTGTCTTGTTGTATTTCCTTACTCTGAATAGTTTGTTCCTTATGCTAGGGTCGCCAGTACAGTATTTGTACATCGATATCATATCCCCCCTCAAACGTCTCTTCTCTAGAGAGAATAGGTTCAGTGCTTGTAGTCTTCTCATAGCTGATGTCCTCCATTCCCCTAATTATTTTTGTTGCCCTTCTCTGGACTCTTTCCAATTCCAGCACATCCTTCCTGAGGACCGGTGCCCAGAACTGGACAGCATACTCCAGATGTGGCCGGACCAGAGTCTTGTAGAGCGGGAGAATAATCTCTTTATTTCTGGAGTGAATCCCCTTTTTTATACATCCCAATATTCTGTTGGCTTTGCTTGCAGCTGCTTGGCATTGCATGCCACTGCCAAGCCTGTTGTCTACCAGTACCCCCAAGTCTTTTTCCATCCTAGACTCCCCCAGAGGTTCCCCCCCCCTAGTGAGTAGCTTGCTTTCTGGTTTCTGGCCCCCAAGTACATTACTTTACATTTATCAACATTAAACCTCATCTGCCATGTAGTTGCCCACCCCGTTATTTTGTTTAGGTCCGCTTGTAAGGTTTCCACATCCTGTATAGAAGATATTGGCATGCTTAGTTTAGTATCGTCCGCAAATACTGAGATTGTACTCGATATCCCCTCCTCTAGATCATTTATGAATAAATTAAACAGGATTGGCCCCAGGACAGAATGGTTCTCGCCTTTTTGGCGAGGCGTTGGATACCCTGGTGAAGGGCGTCACAGGGGGCAAGAGCACTTTGCTCCCCCAGAAACCGAAGAACAAGTCCTTTCGTGGCAAGCGGGGTTCTGCGCCTCGATCCACTCAGGGGTCCTTTCATGCCTTTCGGAACCAATCCAAGGCAAGCCCTTCAAGGCCCAGGGCAGCCAGAAGAAGCAATGGGCGGGCAAGCAGAAGTCAGTCAGGCAATGCCGGCTCGGCGGGTCAGTCCGGCTCTGCCTGAAGGGGCGCCCTCACCCGTTTCAGGGGTGGGTGGGGGACGTTTGCGCGGTTTCCTCCAACCTTGGCTGCTCCAGATTTCGGACAGGTGGGTTCAGGAAATCATTCGATCAGGGTACAAGATCGAATTCCTTTCCCGGCCAGCGGACAGATTCTTTCCCTCAAATCTTCATTTGCCTCCTGGGCGTCTGCAGGACCTGCATCAAGCGGTGCAGGACCTTCTTGCTCAGGGGGTGCCTCATCGGGACAGGTTTCGGGGATTTTATTCCAATCTGTTCACTGTGCCCAGGAAGGAGGGCAAAGTGCGTCCTATTCTGGTCCTGAAAGCGCTGAACCGCTGTGTGCGTGTTTGGAAGTTCCGTATGGAGTCTCTCCGCTCGGTGGTGGCCTCCCTGAGTCCAGGGGATTTCCTGGCCTCGATAGATCCGAAAGATGCGTACCTGCACATCCCCATTTGAGGGTCATCAGCGGTACCTTCAGTTTGCTATCGCAGAGGAACACTATCAGTTTGTGGCGTTACCTTTCGGTCTCGCTTCGGCTCCGAGGGTATTTACCATAGTGCTGGCGATGGTTCTGGGCCTGCTCAGGGCATTGCGGTCTTGGGGTATCTGGATGATCTCCTTTTAAGATCGAGTATCAGCCAGGACCTATTGCGCGATCTGTCCACCATGGTGCAGATGCTACAGGAGTTCGGATGGACCATCAACGTTCAGAAATCGACGTTGTTTCCATCGGTTCGTCTTCCCTATCTGGGAATGATTCTGGACTCTGCTCAGGCAAAAGTGTTCTTGCCAGAGGACAAGCTCTGGACCTTGCAGGACGAGATCAGGTCCCTCAGGGACAATCCATCCTCGTCACTCAGGACCTGCATGCGGGGCCTGGGGTTGATGGTTTCGGCCTTCCGAGGCGATACCCTTTGCTCAGGTTCACACGCAGGCTCTCCAGGCGGATATCCTGGCCAGGTGGGACAGATCCCTGGATCTGAGTGTCTCATTGAGTCTTTAGACCAGATTGGCTCTTCTGTGGTGGCTCCAGTGCCCGACGGTGTCGGAAGGCAAGTCCTTCCATCCGTTGTTGTGGACGGTGATTACCACGGATGCCAGCCTGTCGGGCTGGGGTGGAGTCCTGGGCAACCTGTCTGCCCAGGGCACTTGGTCGGAGGAGGAGTCCTCCCTCCCGATAAATGTGCTGGAATTGCGAGCGATAAAACTGTCTCTTCCAGTGGTCGGACCGTCTTCGGGGCCGTCCTGTTCGGGTACAGACGGACAATGCGACCGCGGTGGCTTACATCAACCACCAAGGGGGCACCAGGAGTGCCTGGGCGGCCCGGGAGGTGACCGGCATTCTGTCTTGGGCCGAGACTCATGTCCCGGCAATCTCAGCAGTTCACATTCCGGGTGTGGAGAACTGGCAGGCCGACTATCTGAGCCACCAGACCCTGGATCAGGGGGAATGGTCCCTGTACCCGGAGGTCTTCCAAATGCTGTGTGCGAAGTGGGGATTCCCTGACCTGGATCTTTTCGCATTTCGGTTAAACCAAAAGGTGGAAAGGTTCGTGGCAAGGATGCGCGATCCTCTGGCAGACGCCTCGGACGCGTTGGTGGCCCCTTGGCATCAGTATCGTCTGATGTATGCCTTTCCTCCGATTCAGTTGCTGTCCAGGTTCCTCCGCAGGTTAGCCTCGGAACCGCACCTGGTGATTCTGGTGGCGCCGGACTGGCCACGCCGGTCCTGGTACGCAGACGTTCACCTGGCAGTGGCGCCTCTGTGGCGGCTGCCAATGCGGGAAGATTTATCTCAGGGTCCGATCTTCCATCCTGCTTTACAGTCGCTGGCTTTAACGGCCTGGCTGTTGAGACCCAGGTCCTGAAGGACAGGGGTCTCTCCCCTGCCTGAGGTTATCCCTACTCTTGTCAGGGCTAGGAAGACCTCCTCTGGTAAAATCTATTACTGTACCTGGAAGGCCTATTTCGCCTGGTGTGAGTCCAGGGGGTTCTCCCCTCGCTCGTACTCGGTGTCGAGAGTGTTGGCCTTCCTCCAGTCTGGGGTGGACCAGCGCCTGGCGCTGGCCACGATAAAAGGCCAGGTGTCCGCACTGGCTGTTCTTTTCCAATGCCCTGTGGCGTCTCATTCCCTGGTTCGCACCTTCATTCAAGGTTTGCGACATTTGGCTCCTCCCAGGAAGGAGCCCTTGCCTCCATGGGACTTGAACTTGGTTCTGTCCGTGTTACAGCGTGCTCCCTTTGAACACATAGGGGAGATATCGTTACCTCTGCTGTCTAAGAAGGTTGCCTTTTTGGTGGCGATCACTTCGGCTCGCAGGGTATCGGAACTGGCAGTGTTATCTTGCCGTTCTCCGTACTTTGTGATTCACAAGGATAAGGTGGTTTTCGTCCGCATCCCTCCTTCCTTCCTAAGGTGATCTCTGAGTTCCACATTAATGAGGACATTGTCCTGCCTTCGCTTTGTACGAAGCCTAAGCATCTTAAGGAGGTTGCTCTGCATTCCTTGGATGTTGTCAGGGCGATCAGGGCTTACCTGTCGGCTACGGAATCCTTTCGGAAGACGGATTCCCTCTTTGTCCTTCCTGAGGGACCTCGGAAGGGCATGGCTGCGTCTGCAGCGACTATTGCCAAATGGATCAGACAGACCATTGAACAGGCTTATGCTTTGAAGGAACGGGTTCCACCCTTCCCTGTTAAGGCGCACTTTACCAGATCTGTGAGTGCGTCCTGGGCCTATTGGCATCGGGCCTCGGTGGCCCAGGTGTGCAAGGCTGCGACTTGGTTGTCAGTGCACACTTTTTCCAAATTCTACAAAGTAGATGTTCTGGCATCAGCTGATGCCTCCTTTGGCCGCAAGGTTCTCAGTGAGGCAGTGCCATGAAGGACCCTCCTTTTTTATGGGTCCCTGGCTGTTGGTATTTGCTTTCCTGGGCTGTTGCTCCTGTTGAGCATTGTTTTTATGTTGCCCAGAAGGTTCTCTTACTGTGCGTGTGAGGTTCCTTTCTCTGATGTGGGTACTGCGTTGCCTTTTCTACGGTTGCGTCCCCCACCCCTCATGTGTACACTGCTTTGGGACATCCCAATAGTGATGACTTAGAGGAGGCGGCGACTGGCGGAGGACGTAAGAGAAAGCGGAATTTTTGTAAAATCTTACCTGTAAAATTCCTTTCTCTGAGTCCTCCGACAGTCGCCGCCCCCGCCCCTCTTTTGGGGTTGTTGGGTTATTACCTACTGCTATGCTACCAAACTGAGTTGGGAGTGGTCACTGCAGGGGGGTATTGACCTAGTGGGACAGCCCCCATGGGTGTGTATATGCAAATGCCTTTGTTCTTTTTGACTAAGTCTTATGCCTAGCTACTCCTGCGGAGCGGAAGTCAATACCCAATAGTGATGACCGAGGAGGCGGCGACTGTCGGAGGACTCAGAGAAAGGAATTTTACAGGTAAGATTTTACAAAAATTCCGTTATTTAAGTGGAACCCCGAGATGACCTTCGGAAGGAACGACTGACAGGCATGTAGTACCACTTTGTCCCTGTGAACCACCAGATAAGGTGACCAACAGAACAACGCAGCCAGCTCTGAGACCCTGCATGCAGAAGTAATAGCTACCCAAGAAAGCCACCTTCTGTAACAGTAAGCAGAGGACGTTCACAAATATTTTCAAAAGGCGGTTTATGAAGAACCTGACAGCACCAGATTAAGATCCCACAGAGGCACTGGGGACCTTACCAGAGGAGCCAGGTGGCGAATCTCTTGCACAAAAGGTGTGAACCAGGAAATTCGTGGCCAACAGGCAAAGGTGAAATCTGACTCTCGATGGTGCCCAGGGTCAAACGCTGATCTACACCTCTGTAGAAACTCGCAGAAAAGCATCCAGGTATCCAGTACCGCAAAAATCCCGTGCTGCTGCTGCAATGCCAACACTTTTGTGAATACCCGAGGAGCTGAGGCGAGACCAAAGAGTAATGCAATGATTTGATAATGCTCCTCACCCACGGCAAAGAGGAGGAAACACTAATGACCAACATATATTAGAATTTGAAGGCAAGCGTCGTTTGATGTGGGGATGCCACTACGGTACGAATGGACTCCCTTCGGAACTTCTGTATCCGCACAAAGTGATTCAAAGCCATGAGGTCCAGGATTGGACGTACCTTGCCTTTCTTCCTGGAAACTGGAAACAGGTTTAGATAGAAACCTTGAAAACATTCCTATTTTGAAACCAGAATAATCACCCTTTGTAGTAGAAAGTCTTGCATCACCCTGAAGAGACCCCGTAGGCGGCCTGGGGACAAACGCAGGTTGGAAGGAAAGAACCGCACTGGAGGATAAGACCGAAAAAGCTTGTGGACCCCGCTCTTGGAATCAGGGAGTTCCATGGGCCCGGTAAGAAGCGGAGACGCCCCCCCCCCCACCTCAGGCACGGGTGAGGGTGCCCCTTCAGGCAGAAAAGGGCTTGTCTGCAGGTCTGGAAGAACCCGCTCTCGGCTTACCAGACCAGGTTCTCCTTGAATCTTCGGAGGTGTTCCTGACAGACTTCGATCCTTTGTCTTGAGATCATGAGAGAGACAAAAAGGCCGCATAAGAGCAGAGAAAAAAAAAAAAAGGGGGCCCACGTCAGTGACGAATTTTCTTGCCCTTGGCAGCCTGTGGAAGAAGAGTACTCTTTCCCCCCTGTAAGACCCTTACCCTTAATGATGATATCCATATCATGTGCCGAAGCTCCACTGCTGTCATGTACAGCCTAGAAACGAAGGGAGCTGCATCACAGACAAACTGCAACCCCTGGACCAACTGGTTCCGCAAGGTCAGGGGGAAGCTGCCCCCCCCCCCCTCCAGATCTTGGAGCAAAAGTTTTGCCCACTTTGTTAAAGTCTGGGACACCAGTGCTATGGTGACCACCGGCCACAGTGAACATGTGGCGGACCAAATTCTTGGCTCTCCTATCAAGGGGGGTCTTTAAAAGCCAGAGACTACTCCACCAGATTCAGCCTGGAACCTGAGGCAGGGACTCTTCAAAGGGATACGGTCTAGCAAACGCTTATGCACCAACCAATTGCGTTTAGGTCACTGACTGGCAACAATTTTGTCAAAATAGGCAGGAAAAGGGAATACCTTTGCCACTTTTGGGAACCTGCGGGTACCAAAGGGGACCAGTGCCCCCAACAGAGCAGCAGCTGCATCCACCTTTTTTTAAAAGTTGCCCGCACTGATACAATCAGGGATTTTACCAGGGCCGTTTCATGCGCGGCTGCAGTAGAAGAGGAATCATCCTCACTAACAGAGCGCTTAGTGCGTGGACACAGACCCAGTAGGGTCGCTACATACTAAGCTCCCCCCCAAAACCATCAGGGGAGACCGCCGACTGCAATCACGCAAGGGGACTTCGGCCAAGCGTCCACAAATGGACCACCTATACAAAATACAAGAGACCTTAAGAGCCCACCATAGGGGACATAATAGCACAAAAGGCGCCCTAAAAGGTAGGCTGCCGCTGTGATACGGACGCGCAGGCAGGGTACCCCCGCTCACACAATAATGGCGGCAAGACTGTCACTAAAAATGAAGTGCCACCCAGTTCAATAGAGGTGCGAAGCGGACCATATGGTCCAGCAGGCGGCAAGCCGCGGCCTAAATTTTTGTGGGGGCCCAGCCATAAATGGCACGGATCCTCAGTCAGGCAGATGCCCAAGGGGGGAGTTGGGGGCTTCAGCTAGACTGACTGAGGCCACCTCCTCAACTGCGGCGCCCAACTCGGCAGCATGGCCTAGTAGGCCACAGCCTTAATTTTGAGGGCGCCCCATCGTCCGGGCACGAGTCTCAGCGGATTTGAACACCCAGTGCAGCGGAAGGGAAGGCGGATACCCACAAGGGAGGCAGTGGCTTCAATCATCCTGACAGAGGCCGCCTCACATAGGTAGGCTCGAAAATCCACGGCCTAAATTTAAGCCGCATTCGGGCCGCGTGAGGCACATACCCGGGGATGGTAAAACATTCGCTCCCCCAGCTCAACAACTGACGCAGGGAGCCCCGAGGACATCCCTGCCCTAGTCACCAACCCCCAGGATGGCAGGGAACCCTGCTCAACCACCCCATTGCGCCCAGTCAGCATCATTAGCTCGGCCAGCAGCAACTACAGCCAACCTCCCATAGGAGCATGTGGCAAAGTAAGCTCACAACCGGGGAGGAGGGTGGTGTGGGGGGTCTCTGAAAGACCCACAGTGACCATTTAGAAGGGCTGGGGGAGTGGGGGGGGAACCCAGGGGTCTGACCGTCCCAGGGTGGGGCCCATGTCCACCCTAAAAGACCACCAGGGGAGAAGGGGGACACTACTAACCACACCATGGAACCGGGTGGCCAATGCTTCGAGCAGACCACTGCACCATCGGAATAGGGGTGCTGCGGCCCAAAAGGCATGCTGCAATGCAGGTCGGGACCAGGTCATATGCGCCCTCATAAAACGTTTAACTGGCAGGTCACCGCTGCAAAAGACAGTTAGCCAATCAGGAGAGAGAGGGGGCGGGACCGAACGTATCTGAATAGACCCACAGAGCTGCAGCTTGGCTGTCCCCAAAGCAAGCTGCTTGCTGTGGGGGGCACTCGACAGGGAGGGGCCCAGGAGCAACGAGGGACCCCGAGAAGAAGAGGATCCAGGCTACCCTATGTAAAAGCAACTGCACAGAGGAAGTATAACATGTTTGTTATATTAAAAAATAAAAACAAATCATTTAAATACCACCAAATATAAGCTCTATTTGTGTGAAGAAAATTATAAAAAAAAGAATTTAGGTACAGTTTTGTGTGACCCCACAATTGTCAAAGTGCGACACCACTGAAAGCTGAAAAAATAGGCCTTGGCAGGAAAGGGGTGAAAGTGCCCGGTATTGAGGTGGTTAAACAGGTTAGGCAGGATAGGTAAGAGGAGTTAGAGGAGGAAGAGGAGTTAGAGGAGGAAGAGGAGTTAGAGGAGGAAGAGGAGTTAGAGGAGGAAGAGGAAGAGGAGTTAGAGGAGGAAGAGGAGTTAGAGGAGGAAGAGGAGTTAGAGGAGGAAGAGGAGTTAGAGGAGGAAGAGGAGTTAGAGGAGGAAGAGGAGTTAGAGGAGGAAGAGGAGTTAGAGGAGGAAGAGGAGTTAGAGGAGGAAGAGGAGTTAGAGGAGGAAGAGGAGTTAGAGGAGGAAGAGGAGTTAGAGGAGGAAGAGGAGTTAGAGGAGGAAGAGGAGTTAGAGGAGGAAGAGGAGTTAGAGGAGGAAGAGGAGTTAGAGGAGGAAGAGGAGTTAGAGGAGGAAGAGGAGTTAGAGGAGGAAGAGGAGTTAGAGGAGGAAGAGGAGTTAGAGGAGGAAGAGGAGTTAGAGGAGGAGAATTTTTTTTTTTTTTTGAGAAGTGATAGCATGAGGCTTTGCCTCCACCTGAAATTTCATGAAATTTTAGGTTCTGTGGACATGACCAAATCACACAAAAATGACTAGCACCAACATCCCCGATACGATGATAAGATTTGAAAGGATCAGGAGTACAGGACATTTAATGTGCTTAACCAAGTAATGACACAAATTGTTTTAATAAAAATATAAACATTGACTGCTGGAAATTATTGGTGCTCTGCTGACGTTATAGTTATTATTTTATTGTTTTAAGTGTTCCTAGTCGTTGCTATGCACGCGCTACTTGCACATATAGGAACCTCTCCAGTAGTCATGTCATATGGTAGTGGCTCCTTGTTGTATCTGGCCCTGAGTTTCCAGGTTGTCGAACTCGAGCTCTCACAGCATCTCCTTCTTCCCTCCCTCCTACTATTCTCTCTCTACTTTCTCTTCCTCCCACTCCCGCTACACACTTCCCCCTCTCATCTTCTCCCATACTTCCCCCTCCCTTCGCTTCCTCTGGCGTTTCCCCCTTTTTCCCTCATCTCTCTCTCTACTTCCTCACCCCCCCCCCCTTCACCTTCCTTCTCTCCTCCACCCTCCTGCCTTCTCCTCCCACTTCCCTCTTACTACTTCCCCTATCCTTTATACACTATACTTTACCTATAAATATATTAGTACCCATTTATATTATGTACACCTAGGAAACAATCCAGACCTTTAAGCAATCTAGTGAGCTAGCCAGAACCACCTCTAGGGAGGGTCTATTCCACATTTTCACAGCTCTTACGGTGAAGAAAACTTTCCGTATTTGGAGACTAAATCGGTTTTCCTCTAGACGTAAAGAGTGCTCCCTTGTTCTCCTTAAAGTGAATAATTCAAACACCAAGTTCACTATATGGACCCCTTATTTATTTACACGTTGATCCTATCCCCCCTTAATCTCCTCTTCTCTGAGAATAAATTCAGTTCCTCTCTTTCCTCATAGCCGAGCTCCTCCATGCCTCTTATCAGTTTGGCTGCCCTTCTCTGCTCTCCAGTTCCCCAATATCCTTTTTGAGAACTGGTGCCCAAAACTGAACTGCATATTCCAGATGAGGTCTTACTAATGATTTGTACAGGGGCAAAATAATCTCTCTCTCTCTGGAGTCCATGCCTCTCTGTTAATACAAGAAAGGACTTTGCTTGCTTTGGAAACAGCAGCTTGGCATTGCATGCTATTAAGCTTAGAAACTACCTGAACACCCAGATCCTTCTCTGCTATGGATTCCCCCAGTTCTACTCCCCCTAATATGTATGATGCATGCATATTCTTAGCCCCCCAAGGGCATAACTTTACATTTATCAATATTAAACCTCATTTGCCACATAGTTGCCCAATGAAACAGTGCATTGGGGTTGGCTTGTAAGTTGGAGACATCCGGTAAGGAAGTTATTCCAAAGCTTATTCCAAAGCTTGGTGTCATCTGCAAAGACTGAAATACTACTTTTAATCCCACACCCTATAGCATTTATAAAGATGTTAAAAAGTAAGGGTCCCAACACTGAACCTTGGGGTACACCACTGATAACCGACCATTCAGAGTAAGAATCATTTTCCACTGCTTTCTGAATTCTATCTTTTACCCAATTTTCTATCCATTTACAAACTGATCTTTCCAAGCCAGTAGACTTTACCTTACACATTACCGGTGTGTGGGGAACTGTATCAAACACTTTTGCAAAATCTAAGTATACTACATCCACAGTCACCCCTCTGTCCAAGGTTTTACTTACTTCCTCATAAAAAGAAATCAGGTTTGTTTGACAACTTCTGTCTTTCATGAATCCATGCTGTCTGTTGCTTAAAATATTTTTTCCAGCAAGAACTCATCTATGTGGTCTTTTATTAGACTCTCCAGTATCTTCCTGACTATAGAAGTTAAACTAACAGGTCTATAGTTACTTGGCAAAGACTATAATCCCTTTTTAAATTTAGGCACCACATTGGCCCTATGCCAATCCAGTGGTACTAATCCAGTCCTTAACGAGTCACTAAAAATTATAAACAAAGGCTTTGAAATTACAGCGCTCAATTCTTTTAGGATGCGTGGGTGGATGCCATCTGGTCCAGGCGCTTTATCCACCCTTATTCTGTCTAAATATTTCTGTATAATATCACTTTTGAGCCATTGTGGATCATTTGGGGCTGTGTCAATACCATCCTCATTATGGTCATGAGCTCCCCCATACTCCTTGGTATACACAGAGCTGAAGAAAGTATTTATAAAATAATCTGGAGTGGGTAAGGCCCCTTTCACACTTATGCGACGCAATTTTACCACGATTTTGCAGCGATTTTGAAAGCAATGGCAAGACTATATGCCTCAAAACGCATTAAAATCGTGACAAAGTAGTGCAGGAACTACTTTGAAGTCGGTGCGACTTCAAAACGCACTGATATGAATGGGGCTCATTGAAAATAATGGAAAACGACTTGTCATGCGATTTTGCGGTCCAAAATCGCGGGACAAGTCGCACTAGTGTGAATGGGGCCTAACTGGGGACAAAGAGAAGGCAAATTTATTAAAGGGCCTACATGCTCAGATGATAGCTCCATACCTGCTTGGGTTGTACGAGGTATTGAGGCAAAAAAAAAAAAAAAAGAAAAAAAAATACACAGAATTATGGCAGAAGGGAATCTGTCCTCACATCAGTGGGCCAGGGGATCTGCCTACAACCACATCTCCCACAGAGGGGAATAGGAGGCCACTAGTCTCTCAAGTGGACCCGCGTCAACAGAAACGTATTAAAGCGGTAGTATCCCGCTTTTTGACACTTTTACCTACAGGTAAGCCTATAATAAGGCTTACCTGTAGGTACAAATAATATCTCCTAAACCGGCACGGTTTTGGAGATATTTACAGTGCATGCAGCCGCTCGCGCGAGCGGCGCATGCGCTCTGAAGGTCCGGGGGGGGGGGGACCTTCAATTAGTTTGCCGAAGCTTGCCGGAAAAATCACTCCCGCGCGCATGCCGCCGAACCCGGAAGAGGCTGCGAGGGATCATGGCAGCGCCCGCAGCGAGCTCCGGGGGTCCGTGGCGGGGCTTCGTTTTAAGGTAAGTTACACATAATGGGCTAGTATGCGATGCATACTAGCTCATTATGCCTTTGTCTTGCAGGTTTTTTTTTTTATTTTTTTTTTATTTATTTTTTTTATAGGGTTTACAACCGCTTTAAGCCCTAAGGGGATTTTGATAACATTATCAACTCATATGTTAAAAAGGTTAAAACATCTACTGATTACTCACTTGCCCAGGAACAAATGAAGACAAAAGGGAGCCTACAACCTCCACTAGATGACACTCTAGTAACTGAAACAATATGTATGGGAGTTCAATTCAGCAAAGTGCTCAAATCCAGGAATGGACACCAGGGAAGTCACTGTGGAAGTCATTGGGTTAGGGGGCTACATGTCCCAGCCGGCTTCAATGCTCGGACCTAGTCTGTGTACACCCCTGAGGTGACGACCCATGAGCCATTGTCTTGGGAAGATGACGTTTGTGGCGTAGGTGCCTTTTTGGCCTCCATAGTACTTGCACGCATGTTCCACCTCGATGCACATCCCTCCCCCTCCTCCTGTCCAATGGACATGGGGATGGGATGGTTGCTGTGATCACATGTGGCTGCGCACTTAGGGGAGAGGCTTCGGGGTGTGAGCACTGTATGGGAGCAGATGGGTCCCATACAGCGCATGCGCGATCCCCCAATTGGAGTCTGCATCACGTGGTAACGTCATACGTCAGCGGGGTGGAGGGGGGTATAAAAGTCCACCCATATCCAGTTTTTCCGCTTGAGTTCCAACGAGCTGAACATACCACACAGTGGCATCAGGTACACCGATAGACAGGCTTTGTTGGCAGAATCCCCATAGTAGGGGTGCTTTGCTTTACCTGATAGATGTTCTGAAAATTCTTGCGATCTGTCTCAGTGATCACTTGCCCCTCCTTCCCTATACAGAATTAGAATGGCTAAAGATCTACAATGCTGTAGTTGACCAGTGTTTTGCGGCTGCTAAGACGCCCACCAAAGTGATTAGATCCAATTGAGCAGGTATATTCAAGCTAACTATGCGGTGTGTTTAGTTTTCCATTATACATATTATAAGCCCTTTAATGTTGGTTTCCAATTGTTTTGAGCACTTTGCAAATTAGATTTCCCATACATATTGTTTCAGTTGCTAGAGTGCCATCTAGTGGAGGTTGTAGGCTCCCTTTGTCTTCATTTGTTCCTGTAATCAGTAGATTTTTTACTTTTTAAAGAGGAAGTAAACCCTCCTCTGACACTTTAACCTATAGGTAAGCCTATGATAAGGCTTACCTATAGGTACTGTAAATATCTCCTAAACATGTACAGTTTAGGAGATATTTACCTTACATGCAGCCAGTGACGTCACTGGCGCATGCGCTCTGAAGGAACGGCTGCTGGTGCCGTTTCTTCAGACACCCGTGCCATGACTGTTGGCTCCCGCGCGGGAGTGACGTCACCGCGGCTCCGGCCAATCAGATGGCCGGATGCCGCTATCCCGGAAGACGGGCGATTGGACATGTCGCCCGTCATAGAGGTGAGCGGACGGCACGGCGGGGGCTCGTTCTAAGGTAAGTATTTCATAATGAGCTAGTATGCGATGCATACTAGCTCATTATGTGTTTCTCTTTCAGCTAGAAAAAAAAAAAAATTTAACTGAGTTTACAACCTCTTAACATATGAGTGGTTAGTTGAGGTTATCAAAATTCCCTCAGGGCATATGCAAAGCGTTTGTGGACGCAGGTCCACTTTAGAGACTGGTGGCCTTCTATCCCCCTATGTAGGAGATCCTGTTGTGGACAAATCCCCTGGCCCACTAATGTGCGCAGCCCTGGGTGACAGATTTACTTTTACCGTAAGTCTGTTTTTTTTAGCCTCAATACCACATATAACCCAGCAGGTATGGAGTGATCATAAAAACCTACATGCCTGATTGGAGTAGTTGGGTTTTGTTTTTGAATACTGCACTTGTTCTGTCTCAGTATCGATTGTACCCGTGACCTTCTTGTAGACCCAGTCTGTAAGTGTGTGCAGCAGGTTGAATGATGACTTTAACAGATAGTTTACTCAATGAATAAAGACTCCAGAGTTGTTCTCCAATGCTTCAAGTTAGCAAAGGCATAAACAGAGGCTTTTCCATAGGTAAATTTCCAATGAAGTTACACAGCTCTCACACTCTGCAGTCTCTTCATAACTATACAAAATGAAGTTACAGCAGGAAATGGAGGGTGGGAGCAACCAACTAGCCAGAAACAGCAGGGGTGCAAGGATAATACCAATAACATAACATGTAATAACAACTGCTAGACAGTTAAAGCTGCGTGGCAGCACAGTACTAATGTATGTATTCTGAATTGTGGGAAAACGCTTATTGTACTAGATTTGATCTTTATTGTATTTCTGTCTATTTTAGTAGAAAAATCCTTCACAAGTTTCCCTTCAGAAGCCGAAACTGGTTGGAAACATAACCGCAGTAAAGGATATTATTTCCTGTATTCAAGGAATGGTCAATACATTGGTGTATAAATGTTTTTAGATGAACTATATATCTTTTTGTGATAAATATTTAGATTTTTATTAAAACAATTTGTGTGAGTACTTGGTTAAGCGTTTGGAAAGTCCCATTCTCCTCATCCTCTGAAATGTAATGAAAATTTCCTTTCCCCTGAAAATTACCCATCCAAATTTATTCTTTAGAATCACAACATGTACACAGTATCGGATTTACAAAGGGAATCCCACCTCAAAAAAAAAAAAAAAAAAAAAAAAAACACTTTAGGAAAATACCTTATTTCCCTCTTCTTAGTTTTGTTTGGACTAGCAGACCGTGATCGTCGACTGCGGCTTTTGCTCCTAGAACGCCTTCTTTCACGACTGCGAGATCTTCTTCTCTCTCTACTACGTTCCCTCTCTCTGCTAGGTCGTCGGCTAGAAGTAAACACAAAAACAATTCACACACTGTAGGAGTAGACTGGCCTGGAAACCCCAGAAGCCCACCAAGGAAGTGACGTCCAGATAGGTACCAGTCTTTATCAGGCACAGAACAGGGAAAGGGCCTTGGGGCATTCACACTATTGAGATAAGTGTGAGTGAGTTCCAAGAGGCTGCTTACACACAGAAAAGGCTAGGGCCCAACAGCCCCACCACTAGAAGAAGTGTTCAAAGAGTGAACTTACCTGGCTATAGGGGGGAAAAAAAAAAAAAACCTTGGACCTGCAGTTTTGTGGGTTCCCCCTTATAAGCCCTTCTTCTTAAAGCGGAACTATACTGCATCCCTGCACCAAAAACCGAAAGTGCTATTCAATTAATTTTTATGTAGCAGAATTTCCAGCAGCACATTTAAGCATGTTCTCCAAGTGTGAGCACTGAGACAAGAAACAGTCCAGTATCTTTGGGTTTTTGTATTTATTTTAGGAACTTGGATGGGAGAAGGGAAAGAGTGGGATACTGCTCTGGCTGGACTATACACAATGCAAGGGGACCACTGAGAAAACGCCTTTTGACGCTAACTTGACGCCGGCTGAATGCCGGTTGGTGCTTGTTAGCACTGACTTGCTGTCTGAACTTGAACGGACATCTGACACTTCCTTGGGACTCAAAAGTCCTTTGTACTGCTCCCTTTAGCCTTCCTGGCTGAGGTAGCTATTTGTAAGCACTGCTGCAACTCTTAACTCTTCAGGGTCCACACACAGACACCCTCTTTCTCTTCAGGGTCTAGACACTGGCACCCACTTTCTATAACTGCTGCACAGGCTAGCTGGCTCCTGGATCCCGCTGACCTTCCGGAGTGGTCCCCTATCCTAGGCAGACCCCTGGGCAGTTTACAGTACTCACGACACTGCTTTCCTGGAAACTCCGACCCCCACAGCTCTGCTTGGTCCTCAGCACACCGGATCCCTCTCTGCCGCTCAGCTCAACCTTCTGTCCTCTAGGCCAGCCGCCCAGGACATCCGTTTCACACTGACAGGAGGAGAGACAGCCGTCACCTCCCTCCTGGGACTCTGCTTCCTGCCAAAGACACCCTGTCATGTGCTCCCCTCAGACTTACACCCCCCTCCCAGGATGCATTGCGGCAGAATCTGCCCTCTGGGATGGATACAAGCCTTTGTTGTGCTATTAGTCAGGTTTCCTCCACTGTCCAATGAGAGCCCTCATTGGATACAGTGGGAAAACTCCCCAACTCAACAGTCATACCTGAGAACACATGACAGCCTGACTGAATAATTGGGACTCTGCTGATAAGCAGACAAGGTCTCCCCTATAGGTTACTTAGCACCTACCTAGGAGGGTGCTACATTTAACATGCAAAAGGAAACTCACCCTTTCATTCATGTCTCTTGGCTTTATTTTGCTAAGAAATATGTCCTCTAGCATTTCTGGCTGTGGTCATCTTGAGTTAAGACAAATGATTCATGTAGCATTTATTCCCTGTAATCCATCTGCCCTTAGCGCAGGTATGCAGACAGGAGGGTGTGCTTAGATCAGAAAACCCCTCCTTCCCTCCTGAAGACTCCTGGAATGCATGACATAATTTGCCTAGGCATGGAAACTAGGAAGTAACTAAAGAAATGTAAAAAGCTATTTAAAGCAAGTAAATATGATATACTTTTCTAGTTACTAATGCTAGCAGCATAAGGATTCAAAATAGTCAATGTTGATTGAGACAGTCAAGTTCCATTTTAAAGTGTTTTCTGGTTTTGGTGGGAGAAGCCTCTCTCAGCAGTGTCCTAGAGGTCACCTTGGGAAAGCAAACCATTTGCATATCGTGTATTGAAACGGCAATTTTGTGAGTATTGTGAGCACCTCTCCGATATTGCTGCATAATATATATACTGTACATTCTATACATATGGCAAAAAAAAAAAAGATCAAATGGGAATTTTTCATTAACAGAAGTGATATTTTTTCTTCATTGAGACATGGCAGTTGTAATTGAATATGGAACACAACAACTCTCCTACTGTCACAAAACAAAATAAAAGCCAGAATATTAACATCATTAACGACCTCCTGCCTGCCGTATGGACAAATGACGGTGGGCAGGATGCTCGGTTCTTATATGAGGTTGCCCCAGTCTCACCACGCCTGTGCGCCAGCAGGGACGGGCAGCGAGGTGATCGCTGGGCATGCTGTGTCACTGGGACCCCGATCTCGGTAAACACGATGATGCAGCCATGTGATTAGCTGTGTCCAATCATGTAAACAAAGAAATGCTGGTTATCAGATTTTCCTCTCTCAATAACTGTGTGTGAGGAGAGGAGAACCGATCAGTGACATCTCACAGGGGAGACATGTACAGATCATCAGTGCCCTGATTATCAGTGCAGCCCCAACAGTGCCCATCAGTGATGCCAGTCAGTGCTGCCCATCAGTGCCACCTTTTAGTGACACCTATAAGTGCTGCATGTCAGTGCCACCTCATCAGCGCATAACAGTGGAGAAAAATGACTTATTTACAACATTTGACATAAAAGAAAAAAAACTTTTCAAAATTTTTGGTCTTTTTTTTTTTTTGTTTTTTTAGCAAAAAATAAAAGCCCAGCAGTGATTAAATACCACCAAAAGAATGCTCTATGTGTGGAAAAATAATAAAAAATTTTTTGAGTACAGTGTCACGTGACCGTGCAATCTTCATTCAAAGTGTGACACCGCTGAAAGCTGAAAATTGGCCTGGGCAGGAGGGGGGTAAAAGTGCCCTGTATTTAAGCAGTTAAAGGAGAAGTATGGGAAAGCAAAAATAGGTAGTACATGGTACTCTCATAATTCCATTACATTTCTTTTCTAAGTGCCGGTTCACACTAACGTGGCACGACTTCGGGGGCGACCTGTGAAGTCGCGTGCACCGCGACTTTGGCGCGACTTCATATAATGAATGTCTATGCAAGTCGCTCCGATGTCGCCCCGAAGTAGTACAGGAACCTTTTTCTAAGTCGGAGCGACATGAGTCGCTCCTATTAGAACAGTTCCCGTAGCACACAATGGACCGCGACTTGTCAGGCTGACCAGTCGCAGTAGTGTGAATGGTCCTTAGATTTTCTAGTAGAGGTTTTTGAACAGTCAAGAAACAGCCTCTAATGGTTCTCTCTCTGTTTAAAAGTTTACAGGAGGTGGATACAGCTCCACAAGCCCATCTTCTCTTTTAGTCCCTCCCTCTCAGACATGTGGCCGTGCTTGGTGAAGAGGTGTATACCCAAGCTGCTATCGAGAGCGAGCCACCACCCACCCCACCCCTATCCCCACCACTGATATCATCCCTATCCCTACTCCACCACCGCCACTGATGTCATCCCGATCCCTTCACTACCACTGATGTCATCCCTATCCCTCCACCACCACTGATGTCATCCCTATCCCTCCACCGCCACTGATGTCATCCCTATCCCTCCACAGCCACCGCCACTGATGTCATCCCTATCCCTCCACAGCCACTGATGTCATCCCTATCACTCCACCACTGATGTCATCCCTATCCCCCCCCCCCCCCATCACCGCCACTGAGGTATCCCTATTCCCCCCCCCCCATCACCGCCACTGAGGTATCCCTATTCCCCCCCCCCATCACCACCGCCCCTGAGGTCATCCCTATTCCCCCCCCCCCATCACCACCGCCCCTGAGGTCATCCCTATTCCTCCCCCCCCCCCCCCCATCACCACCGCCCCTGAGGTCATCCCTATCACCACCGCCCCTGAGGACATCCCTATTCCCCCCCCCCACTGGGAAATCCCTATTTCCCCCCCCCCCCCCCATCACCACCGCCCCTGAGGTCATCCCTATTCTCCCCCCCCCCCCCCCCATCACCACCGCCCCTGAGGTCATCCCTATTCCCCCCCCATCACCACCGCCCCTGAGGTCATCCCTATTCCCCCCCCCCCCCATTACCACCGCCACTGAGGTTATCCCTATTCCCCCCCCATTACCACTGCCACTGAGGTCATTCCTATTCCCCCACATTACCACCGCCACTGAGGTCATCCCTACACCCCCCCCCCCATTACCACCGCCACTGAGGTCATCCCTACTCCCTCCCCCCCCATTACCACCGCCACTGAGGTCATCCCTATTCCCCCCATCACCACTGATGTCATTCCAATACCCCCCTCCCCCACCGCCACTGGGGTCATCCCTATCCCCTCCCCCCCATTGCCACTGAGGTCGGTCATCCCTATCCCCCCCTCTCTCTTCCACCACTGAGATCATCCCTATCCCCCCCCCCCCATCACCACCGCCACTGAGGCCATCCCTAGCCCAACCATCACCACTGCCACTGAGGTCATCCCTATTCCCCCCCAACCACTGCTACTGATGTCCTCCCTATCCCCCACCCCATCACCCCCGCCACTGATGTCATTCCTACCCCCCCGTCTGCAATTCTGCATCGATGCTATGAACCGGCCAAATCGATTATAGCAGATGACATCGTCCAGCGCCCTGCCTCTCCTCAAAGCAAAAGGAGCATTTTGAAAGAGGAGCCGTGGGCATTAGCCGTGCCCTCTTTTCCCACCTCCTGCCTAGCCGGCATTCCTGTGTTGCAGGCTGCACCTGGACGCACTCGTCCTCAGGCCTCCCCACACTCTGACTGTCAAATGGAGCTGCGGGTGTTAGCCGCGCCCTCTTTTCCCGCCTTCTGCCTAGCCGCTGACGTCATCTCCAGGGGCCCGGGGTTGCTGTGTTGCAGGCTGCTGAGGGAGGCCCAAGTGAGCGTCCCCGACTCCCGGAATACTGGACACACTTGTCCGCAGTCCTCCCCCCAATCTCAGACTGTCATCGGGTACTAGGCAGGTACTAAGGTCATTAACCTCCCACAGGTGTCTTCAATTTAACAATGGCAATATAATAACTGTCATTTACCCAAGGGTATAGTAGCATTGGCAAGTAGGTGCAAAAAACTGTTTTTCTCGATCAGCAACATATTCATCTCCCGCAGCAAATACAGTGCATTGCGAAAGTATTTAGCCCCCTTGAACTTTTCAACCTTTTGCCACATTTCAGGCTTCAAACAAAGATATAAAACTGTAATTTTTGTGAAGAATCAACAAGTGGGACACACTCATGAAGTGGAATGAAATTTATTGGATATTTCAAACTTTAACAAATAAAAAAAAAAGAAAAAATTGGGCGTGCAAAATTATTCAGCCCCTTTACTTTCAGTGCAGCAAACTCTCTCCAGAAGTTCAGTGAGGATCTCTGAATGATCCAATGTTGACCTAAATGACTAATGATGATAAATAGAATCCACCTGTGTGTAATCAAGTCTCCGTATAAATGCACCTGCACTGTGATAGTCTCAGAGGTCCTTTTAAAGCGCAGAGAGCATCATGATGAACAAGAACACACCAGGCAGGTCCGAGATACTGTTGGAGAAGTTTAAAGCCGAATTTGGATACAAAAAGATTTCCCAAGCTTTAAACATCCCAAGGAGCACTGTGCAAGCGATAATATTGAAATGGGAGTATCAGACCTCTGCAAATCTACGAAGACCTGGCCGTCCCTCTAAACTTTCAGTTCATACAAGGAGAAGACTGATCAGAGATGCAGCCAAGAGGCCCATGATCACTCTGGATGAACTGCAGAGATCTACAGCTGAGGTGGGAGACTCTGTCCATAGGACAACAATCAGTCGTATACTGCACAAATCTGGCCTTTATGGAAGAGTGGCAAGAAAGCCATTTCTTAAAGACATCCATAAAAGTGTCGTTTAAAGTTTGCCACAAGCCACCTGGGAGACACAAACATGTGGAAGGTGCTCTGGTCAGATGAAACCAAAATCGTACTTTTTGGCAACAATGCAAAACGTTATGTTTGGCGTAAAAGCAACACAGCTCATCACCCTAAACATACCACCCCCACTGTCAAACATGGTGGTGGCAGCATCATGGTTTGGGCCTGCTTTTCTTCAGCAGGGACAGGGAAGATGGTTAAAATTGATGGGAAGATGGATGGAATTTGCGAAAGTATTTAAACTAGGAAGGGGGGGCAAAAGAGTGGAAATACAAGAGTCCAATTGCCCCCCGAAACAATGCCAGAACAGGTCAGAAGCACAGAGGTTAAGAAATTATAAGCTCAGAGTCCTGTCTACAAATGCTCGCAGTTTAGGTAAAAAAAATCAATGAACTTGGGTCAATAATGGCATCTGAGAATGTAGATTTAGTGGCTGTTACGGAGACATGGTTTAATGAAAGAAATGACTGGGACATAACCATACCAGGGTACTCTTTATACAGAAGAGACAGAGAAGGCAAGAAAGGAGGAGGAGTGGCCCTGTATGTGAAAGATAGCATTAAATCTAACCTAATACAAGTTGGTGAGGCCAACATAGAGTCAGTTTGGGTTACGTTGCAGTTTGCTAATCATGCAGTAACTCGTGTAGGTGTGATATATAGACCACCTGGTCAAGTTAAAGAACTAGATGAACTACTAGTTGAAGAAATAGCTAAAATGACAATGAAAGGAGAAGTTATCATTATGGGAGATTTCAATCTTCCAGATATAAACTGGAAAACCAAAATAGCAAGTTCTACCAGGAGTACAGATATTCTAAATTCCCTATTGGGGTTGTCTCTGCAACAAGTGGTTGAGGAGCCAACCCGGAGGGAAGCCATTTTGGATTTGGTATATGATGTCCTTGTAGGCGAAACCTTGGGATCTAGTGATCACCAGTCAGAGTGGTTTAATATAAGAACTGTGAAAGAGTCACACCACACAAAAACAAAAGTTTTAGATTTTAGAAAAACAGACTTTTCAAAAATGAAATTAGTCATAAATGAGTCCTTATCAGACTGGAACGGATTACATGGAGTCCAGGAGAAATGGGACTACTTAAAAGGTGCATTATTGAAGGCAACAGAAAATTGCATTAGACTTGTCAGTAAAAGCAAAAAAAGGAAGAGACCACTGTGGTACTCAGCAGAAGTGGCCAAAATCATTAAAAATAAAAAGCTAGCATTTTGTAATTATAAAAAAACCCAGAGCAATGAAGATAAGGAAATCTACAAGATTAGGCAGAAAGAGGCCAAGCAAGTTATAAGAACTTCTAAAGCACAGGCAGAAGAAAAACTAGCTCAGTCTATGAAAAAGGTGGATAAGACATTCTTCAGATATATAAATGAAAAAAGGAAATTAAAAACAAGGAATAACTAAATTAAAAACAAAGGACGAGAAGAAGAGAATAAAGGGCTAGCCGACTGCCTAAATGAATACTTCTGTTCAGTTTTTACAGAAGAAAAAGGAGAAGGACCTCCACTTGAAAGGATGACTAATGAATCGTTTGATGCATGTGTCTTTACAGAGGAAGACGTTCTAAGATTGCTGTCTAAAGTGAAGACAAATAAGTCACAGGGTCCTGATGAGATACACCCAAAATTATTAAAAGAGCTTAGTGGTGAGCTGGCAAAACCATTAACAGATTTATTTAACCAATCATTAGTAACAGGAGTGGTCCCGGAAGATTGGAAATTGGCAAATGTCGTGCCCATTCACAAGAAAGGTAGTAGGGAGGAATCGAGCAACTATAGACCAGTGAGTCTGACATCAATAGTATGCAAATTAATGGAAACCCTATTAAAGGATAGGATTGTGGAACATCTTAAATCCCATGGATTGCAAGATGAAAAACAACATGGGTTTACTTCAGGGAGATCATGTCAAACAAATCTTATAGATTTTTTTGACTGGGTGACTAAAATAATAGACGGTGGAGGTGCAGTAGACATTGCATATCTAGATTTTAGTAAGGCTTTTGACACTGTCCCACATAGAAGACTTATCAATAAACTGCAGTCATTGAGCATGGACTCCCATATTGTGGAGTGGATTAGGCAGTGGCTGAGTGACAGACAACAGAGGGTTGTAGTCAATGGAGAACATTCAGAACAAGCTCAGGTTACCAGTGGGGTACCTCAGGGATCTGTACTGGGACCAATTTTGTTTAATATCTTCATAAGTGATATTACAAAAGGCCTCTATGGTAAGGTTTGTCTTTTTGCTGATGACACAAAGATATGTAACAGGGTTGATGTTCCTGGAGGGAAACGCCAAATGGAAAAGGATTTAGGAAAACTAGAAGAATGGTCAGAACTCTGGCAACTGAAATTTAATGTGGATAAGTGCAAGATAATGCACCTGGGGCGTAAAAACCCAAGGGCAGAATATAGAATATTTGACACAGTCCTGACCTCAGTATCTGAGGAAAGGGATTTAGGAGTAATTATTTCAGAAGCCTTAAAGGTGGGAAGACAATGTAATAGAGCAGCACGAAATGCCAGCAGAATGCTTGGATGTATAGGGAGAGGTATAAGCAGTAGAAAGAGAGAAGTGCTTATGCCGCTGTACAGAACACTGGTGAGACCTCACTTGGAGTATTGTGCGCAGTACTGGAGGCCATATCTCCAGAAGGATATAGATACTCTAGAGAGAGTTCAGAGAAGAGCTACTAAACTAGTACATGGATTGCAGGAAAAAACTTACCAGGAAAGGTTAAAGGACCTTAACATGTATAGCTTGGAAGAAAGAAGAGAGAGGGGATATGATAGAAACTTTTAAATACATAAAGGGAATCAACTCGGTAAAGGAGGAGAGCATATTCAAAAGAAGAAAAACTACCACAAGAGGACACCGTTTTAAATTAGAGGGGCAAAGGTTTAAAAGTAATATGAGGAAGTATTACTTTACTGAGAGAGTAGTGGATGCATGGAATAACCTTCCTGCAGAAGTGGTAGCTGCAAATACAGTGAAGGAGTTTAAGCATGCATGGGATAGGCATAAGGCTATCCTTCATATAAGATAGGGCCAGGGACTATTCATAAGGATTCAGATATATTGGGCAGACTAGATGGGCCAAATGGTTCTTATCTGCCGACACATTCTGTTTCTATGTTTCTATGTTTCTATGATGGAGCCAAATACAGGACCATTCTGGAGGAAAACCTGATGGAGTCTGCAAAAGACCCGAGACTGGGACGGAGGTTTGTCTTACAACAAGACAATGATCCAAAACATAAAGCAAAATCTACAACAGAATGGTTCACAAATAAACATATCCAGGTGTTAGAATGGCCAAGTCAACATCCAGACCTAAATCCAATCGAGAATCTGTAGAAAGAACTGAATACTGTTGTTCACAAACGCTCTCCATCCAACCTCACTGAGCTTGAGCTGTTTTGCAAGGAGGAATGGGCAAAAATTTCAGTCTCTCGATGTGCAAAATTGATAGAGACATACCCCAAGCAACTTACAGCTGTAATCGCAGCAAAAGGTGGCGCTACAAAGTATTAACTTAAGGGGGCTGAATAATTTTGCACGCCCAATTTTTCAGTTTGTTAAAAAAGTTTGAAATATCCAATAAATTTCGTTCTACTTCATGATTGTGTCCCACTTGTTGATTCTTCACAAAAAATTACAGTTTTATATCTTTACGTTGAAGCCTGAAATTTGGCAAAAGGTAGCAAAGTTCAAGGGGGCCAAATACTTTCGCAATGCACTGTACCCAATAGTATATCTACTCAACAGCAATTCAGTTACCTTTAGCTGCCTATAACCCCCCCCCCCCCCCGCAGTGTATATACTGTACTTCCAGGAGAATATGTACCTTTTTTCTTATAGTACCATTTGTTAAGGTGATACTAAAGGTTATTTTTTTCTTGAAAATAAAAAAAAACATACTTAACCGTTGGCCATGTCCCGTAGCACGTCTGCAGTCTCTGACCATGTCCCGTAGCACGTCTGCAGTCTCTGACCATGTCCCGTAGCACGTCTGCAGTCTCTGACCATGTCCCGTAGCACGTCTGCAGTCTCTGACCATGTCCCGTAGCACGTCTGCAGTCTCTGACCATGTCCCGTAGCACGTCTGCAGTCTCTGACCATGTCCCGTAGCACGTCTGCAGTCTCTGACCATGTCCCGTAGCACGTCTGCAGTCTCTGACCATGTCCCGTAGCACGTCTGCAGTCTCTGACCATGTCCCGTAGCACGTCTGCAGTCTCTGACCATGTCCCGTAGCACGTCTGCAGTCTCTGACCATGTCCCGTAGCACGTCTGCAGTCTCTGACCATGTCCCGTAGCACGTCTGCAGTCTCTGACCATGTCCCGTAGCACGTCTGCAGTCTCTGACCATGTCCCGTAGCACGTCTGCAGTCTCTGACCATGTCCCGTAGCACGTCTGCAGTCTCTGACCATGTCCCGTAGCACGTCTGCAGTCTCTGACCATGTCCCGTAGCACGTCTGCAGTCTCTGACCATGTCCCGTAGCACGTCTGCAGTCTCTGACCATGTCCCGTAGCACGTCTGCAGTCTCTGACCATCTCCCGTAGCACGTCTGCAGTCTCTGACCATCTCCCGTAGCACGTCTGCAGTCTCTGACCATCTCCCGTAGCACGTCTGCAGTCTCTGACCATCTCCCGTAGCATGTCTGCAGTCTCTGACCATCTCCCGTAGCACGTCTGCAGTCCCTGACCATCTCCCGTAGTATTTTGGGGGGAGCCTAGAACTCCTCTTTAAGTTTTTGTCTGCTGTGTTTAGACTTTGCTACATGTAGGGAGTGTTGTCATTTTTTTAAGAACAGATAAAATAAAAAAATTTAGTTCTGACTGCTTGAATTTTTATTTTTATTTTTTGATGAAAACCATGGGCAGGAATTGTGATGCATCGCGGAATCGAATCGTTGACATGATAATCGTAATCGAATTGTGAGACCAGTGAAGATGCGAACCTCTACCCTCCATCACCACTGATGTTATCTCTATCCTTCCATCACTACTGATGTCATCCCCATCCCCTGTACTCCTAGCAGTGGGAAACCAGCCTAAGCATTTGTGCATGGAAAGCAGCATGGAAGGCTCAAACACAGAACAATCTGAATAGACAATAAAATTAGAAAATCACACTATGGGCTCTACGTTTTATTACAATAAGATTATGTAGGCAATGCTCACAAAAGCCAGTGTTTGTATTTTACTTTACAAATGTATTAGTTGCATTACAATTTTAACTGGAAAGTAGAACATACAGAGCACCGCCAGTAACTTCTACAGTCACTGAAGTCTGCCGCTTCCTGAATGTGTGCTTAGCTCTTTCGGTATGCAAGAGGGACGAAGGAGAAGGGAGGGAGTGGAGAGCAGCTCTGTGTTGTGTGAAGTCTCAGGAATGAGTAGAGAACCCAGAGCAAACGTCAATCACAGAGAGGAGAAGAAGGGGGGGGGGGGGGGCAAAACCCAAACTCCCACTGCCAGTATGACACTTCAAGAAAGTCTGTAGACCCTCCTACAGGTAATTGACTATTTTAACAAAACAACCCATTACCTTAAAAAGGAGCTGTAAGGTCAGAAGGTTTTTTTTTTTTTTTATCTTAATGCATTCTTTGCATTAAAGCGGAGTTCCACTCAAAAGTGGAACTTCTGCTTATCTGTCTCCCCCCCTTCAGGGCCACATTTGGCACCTTTCAGGGGGGAGCGGCTGTTTTTGACAGGTACCCTTGTCCTAACTTTTGTTGCGCGGCAAGGTACGTCAGAGGTTCAGCCCCCTACTCTGCTTCCTGGCCAATTACCAAGCGCAGGGCGCTTCACGCATGCGCGGTGGGTTCCCTTACCGGCAATCAGTGGCGTACCAAAGGGGGGGGGGGGGCAGTCTCTGACCATCTGTTGCATCACGTCCTCAGTCTCTGACCATCTGTTGCATCACGTCCTCAGTCTCTGACCATCTGTTGCATCACGTCCTCAGTCTCTGACCATCTGTTGCATCACGTCCTCAGTCTCTGACCATCTGTTGCATCACGTCCTCAGTCTCTGACCATCTGTTGCATCACGTCCTCAGTCTCGGAACATCTCCTGTATCATGTCAGCAGTCTCAGACCATCTCCTGTACCATGTCAGCAGTCTCGGACCATCTCCTGTACCATGTCAGCAGTCTCGGACCATCTCCTGTACCATGTCTGCAGTCTCTGAATATCTCCTTTAGCAAGTCTCCAATCTCTTACTCAAACTTAAACACATTGCTAATATTATTAGCCATCTATTTATGCTGAAGGTAGGACTGTGCAGGGGAGGCAGAGAGTGCAAAAGGGGCCACTGTGATTAGAGAGACAGAGGCAGACTGCAAGGGGCACTGTGATGGGGGGCTGTGAAATTTGTGCAATAAATATTCTTGAAAACATTACAAATTTTTTTGGGCGCTATTACATTTTAAAGTTGGGGTGGGTGCCAGATATAGGATCCGCCCCGGGTGCCAAATGCTCTAGGTACGCCACTGCCGGCAATGGCAGTACCTGACAGCCGATGGAAACATCAGCTGCGGTGCCAACATTGCTGGGCTCCAGGACATGTAAGTGCCCTAATATTAAAAGTCAGCAGCTACAGTTATGTGTAGCTGCTGACTCTTAATTTATTCCCTCATTATCCCATTTACAAGGCACTCCGCTTTAAGATAAAAAGCCTTCTGTGAGAGACTCTACAAGCACATATAATAGTAATACTCAAGGAAGAAAAAGATTCAGCGTCCTGTTCAAGCTACAGACCAATTTCCTTATTAAATACAGATTTGAAAATATTTACAAAAATCATAGCTACCAGAATTCAAAATCATATAATGAAATTGGTAAACTTAGATCAAGTAGGATTTACGCCGACAAGAGAAGCTCGCGATAACACAATAAAAGCATTAAACCTGTTATACGTAGCTCAGCAAAAACAGATAAAAAGTATATTTATAAGTACAGATGCTGAAAAAGCTTTTGATAGAGTAAGTTGGAGGTTTATGATGGCGGTACTGAGATTCATGGGTATGGATGAGACTGTATTAAACTGGATAATGCAGATCTATTCGGTCCCATCGGCTAAGGTGAGAGTGAACAGCGTGTTGTGGGAAGACTTTTTGATTCAGAATGGAACTAGACAGGGATGTCCCCTTTCACCACTGTTATACATTTTGACATTGGAACCCTTTCTGTGCAAAATAAGATCAAACCCAGATATTACAGGTATTAAAATCGGCCAAACTCAATATAAGATATCAGCCTTCGCGGATGACATGCTGTTCACTCTCACCAACCCGATCATCTCACTCCCGAACCTTTTAAGAGAGTTTGCAGAGTATGGAGAAATGTCCAATCTTAAAATAAACGTAGATAAATCGGAGGCAATGGGGGTGGGTTTAGGACAAGAATTACAGCAACAGCTAATTTCGAATTTCAGATTAAAGTGGACAAGCAGAGCACTGAAATATTTGGGCATACAAATAACACCCAAATTCTGCCAACTTTTATGATGAAAACTATCCTGCATTGCTGAAATCTACACGAATTCTCCTACAAAAATGGGGAAAGGGTCTATTCTCATGGTGGGCTAGATGTAATATTGTAAAAATGTCCATCCTACCAAAATTCTTGTATTTTCAAACCTTACCTATCTCCATACCACAGAAATATTTCAAACAGATAGACAGTATGGTGAAGGAATTCATATGGGCAGCTAAGCACCCCAGATTGAGTAAGAGTGACATCACTACGAAAAGAGGAAGGAGGCATGTCAGTACCAGACTTGAGGAGGTATTATCAGGCCATACAGTTGGGTAGATTTGTGGACTGGTGCCGCCATAGAAATACAAAATTATGGCCAACTATGGAACAGGCACAACTTGAAATCCAAAAACGAAGGGATTTCCACAATTTGAAATCCCACTGGAAAGAGCTCCGTTCTGTAGCCATTCCTTGCCAGCCCCTATGAGAATGCACCCGATTATAGGCCATACAATTAAGACCTGTACAAAAACTTTCCAACAATATAAAATTGACAAAAAAATACTCTGCCATATTTACGGTCTTGGGTAACCCTAAGTTCACACCCGGATATCAAGATAAAAAATGTAGGGATTTGAGGGAAAGAGGTCTATTTCAGGTGGATCAATATATGAAACCGGAGGGATCGACAACGGAGAAGGAGTTGGTGGACCCCCTAGGGGATTTCCGGCTGGACCGCTGGAGAGCGATCCAGCTTAGACATTTCCTGGGTACTCTACCAAAGCTCAACGAGGAGGACTTACAATATACAAAATTCGAAAAGATTTGTGTACAAAAAGGGACATTATTACATTCCATATCTAAACTGTATTCATTGTTGAGTGATAGAGGAGAAAATAGCCAGCCAATTAACTTACATGAACGAATGGAAGAAAGAATTGAATAAAACTTTCTCGGAGGTAGAGAGAAGGCAGATATATCAGATGGCCCATTCAACATCCATCAGTACAAAAATACAAGAGATGAACTTTAAGATACTATCGAGATGGTATCAAACCCCAGTAAAAATGCATAAAATATCACCAATGAATACAGATAGATGTTGGAGGTGTGGAGAAGGTGAGGGGACACTACTCCACATTTTTTGGTCGTGTCTCAAAATGGAAAAATTTTGGAAACAGATCTATGAAATTACACAAAGCCTGACAGAACATCAACTGATAATGGAACCAGCTTTTTTCCTCCTCCACAAAACTAATATCTCAAGAAACCAATACAAAAATTAAATAATACCACACTTACTCAATGCAGCCAAAATGTGCATTCCCTTAAAGTGGAAAAAAGAGGAACCACCAGATTTGAATATGTGGATTAATAAGGTGGAAGAGGTAAACAGACTAGAAAACTTGGTATTAAATGCTAATCATAAATTAGAAAAATATAAACCAATATGGAACAGCTGGAATGAATATATAATCTCGAGAAGACAGAATCCTGTATGAAGGTCTAGGAGAGAGGAAATCTTGTGCCCAGAGAGAA